>NC_069502.1:1163357247-1163657247 GCF_027579735.1 Bombina bombina
TCATCAGGAGGCAATGGATACTGCGTGGGCTGCTTTAGTGAAATCTGGAAAAATATACTGAGACACAGATTGATCTATTTATCAAATTGTTTCAGAGTTGGTTTCAACTCATAACTATTTCTCCTTTGATGACAGGTTCTTTCTACAGCTATGGGGGACCTTGCTGTTTCTAATGTCGCCCCTTCTTAGGCATGCCTATTTATGGATAGAGTAGAAGAGCAAGTTGTTTATAATGACCCTGAATTCAACAAATGTTCGCCATAGTTTAGATATATTGATGATTTGTTTGTAATGTGGAGGAGGGACATTGAGTCCATCAAGGCGCTCCATTTGAGGATACAGAGTCAGAATCCTGCTTTAATATTTACTAGTAAATATCATGACTCAACAATTGTTTTTTTGGACACGGTAGTACGTTCTGTTAAGAGATTTAATACAGATTTATTTAAGAAACCCACCTACAGGTACTCTCTTCTTTAATGACAAAGTTATCGCCCCCCTAGGGTATTTAGAAGTGTACCTAAATCACAACTGTTGAGGGTTAAGAGGATAGTGTCTGATTCCTCAGTACAAAGGATAAGGTTAAATGAGATGTGTAAAAGATTTGAGGAGAGAGGTTACTCTTGTGAGGAATTTGCCACTATTGATCTTACTACTAGTAAACGACATGATAATAATCACAGACTAGCGTTTGAGTCCAGATACAATGCCATGAGTGTTAGCCTACATTCCAGAATCCTTCATTTGCAGCTTTTCATAAGGGCAACACCATAGGTAGAAAGTTGGTTAGGGCTAAACCATTGTTAGTTCAAAATACGCAATCTGTTTTTAAACATAAACAGCAGAGCACATTCATTTGCCCTAACTTTTTACATTGTAACAGTATCATCAGAGGTGACACTATATGTCACCCATATTCTGGCAAGAAGTTTCCAATTAGGGCTTCTTTACGTGTCTGTCTACTTATGTTGTCTATGCGCTAAAATGCCCATGTGGCTTTTTGTATGACTACCCAACAGGTGAAAGAGTGCATAGAACAACACAAGTCGACTATTCGTAACCGTAGTTTGGCACACTTCCTAGTCCCCTCTCATTTTCATGAAAGGGGTCATCAAGTAAACCAGGTGAGGTTTATGTTACTTGATAGTGTCCCAAAGGTTCCTCTAGGTGGTGCTAGGGAGAAAGCCCTATTAAAAAAAGAGGATATGTGAATTCATGTTAGTATATGGCCGGGTTATAATACAATATATTTAATAATTATTCTTTAAAGCAAACCCCCAATAAAATGCATATACAAAACAATTAAAATTAATGTAAATTCCTAAATTCTTTATATTAGTTAAAATTTATAGACACATTGAATTATATTTATAGGAACCAGGTTATGAATCAAACTATACACATTTATGCTGTTATAATATGCTATACAAAGATCATAAAAATTACCTTAATCACAATAATTTCCAAAATCAGAGTTGCATTTAAATATCACAATGAGATGCCAAGGTATGGTTTGTTAACTTCCAGACAAGTATACTTAAGCTATTTAGCCCACAAATGATTCTATACAACTCTAATTAAAACACCAGAAGTTATATTCTTAATGTAAACAGTCAGTTTATATGCCAATTTACCTAAGCTGAATTAAATTCTAAAATATATTTATATGGCTACAATTTCACCTCATAAATTAAAAGAGGTAATTTTTGCAAGATGGATAAAAATTAGGCCCAGGTTGCTTTATAATAGACTGGATCCCAAAGCAGCAGTTTGTCAGTCAAAATTCAGCAGCAGACCTTTTTTTTTTTATCTCTTGCCTGGGGTATATCACGCAATATAATCCCACCCCTTTTTATTCTAATCATCGTTAAAACGATATGATAGGCCTTTCGGAGCTTGTCCCTGGTCCACCCTTAATGGATTTGATTGGTTATTTTGGAGACGTCTCCCTGATTGACTCATCTGGCTCTGCATGTGTTCCAATAGTTAATTTATTATGTCATACTATCCTTCATCAGTATAGTTAAGATCTAGGGAGCGCCTCACAGTGGGCAGGGATATATAAAATGACACTATACTAATTGAGGTGATATTATACAAATTTAATATAACAGATACAATAGAAGATATTATAGAAGATATTTAAAATTACACTGTGTTAAAATTACTCAACACAATGATACATCTAGTTTCATAGATTTATATCGATAAAAACACGAAAACATTCATGGATCCATGAGTACAATATTTACAATTTGTGTTTTTATCAGATTCAAGTTCAATCCGATTGGCTGAACCAATCAGCCAATCAGATTCAAGTTCAATCCGATTGGCTGAACCAATCAGCCAATCAGATTGAACTTGAATCTGATTGGCTGATTCAATCAGCCAATCAGATTTTTCTACCTTAATTCCGATTGGAAGAATCCTATCAGCCAATCGGAATTTGACGGACACCATCTTGGATGACGTCATTTAACGGTACCTCATTCGTCGTTCAGTCGTCGGCCGGGATGGATGCTCCACGTCGGAGGAGCGACGAATGAAGATTGAAGATGCCGTTTGATGGAAGATGCTGCCGGATGGAAGAAGACTTTGCTGCCGCTTGGATAAAGACATCGCCCGGATCGGATGAGGAGTTCGGCCCGGTGTGGTGAAGACAAGGTAGGGAGATCTTCAGGGGGGTAGTGTTAGGTTTATTTAAGGGGGGTTTGGGTTAGATTAGGGGTATGTGGGTGGTGGGTTGTAATGTTGGGGGGTGGTATTGTGTTTTTTTTTTCAGGCAAAAGAGCAGTTTTCTTTGGGGCATGCCCCCACAAAAGGCCCTTTTAAGGGCTGGTAAGGTAAAAGAGCTTTGAACTTTTTTTAATTTAGAATAGGGTAGGGAATTTTTTTTATTTTGGGGGGCTTTATTATTTTATTAGGGGGCTTAGAATAGGTGTAATTAGCTTAAAAATCTTGTAATCTTTTTTTTATTTTTTGTAATTTAGTGTTTGTTTTTTTTTGTAATTTAGTTTAGTTTATTTAATTGTATTTTTAGATAGATATTTGTAGTTTATTTAATTTATTGATAGTGTAGGTGTATTTGTAACTTAGGTTAGGATTTATTTTACAGGTAATTGGGTAATTATTTTAACTAGGTAGCTATTAAATAGTTAATGACTTTTTAATAGCTATTATACCTAGTTAAAATAATTAACAATTTACCTGTAAAATAAATATAAACCCTAACATAGCTACAATGTAATTATTAAAACCTGGCCCAATGAAGCCAGAGCCCTCAAAAGCCTGACGGGTGACAAGAATTTGGTCATCCGTCAGGCGGATAAAGGTGGGGGCATAGTCCTACAAAATTACACAGACTATACCAAAGAAGCCCATCGTATCTTGGATAATAGAGAATACTACATTAAGCTATCTCACAATCCTACTATTGATTTCACTAGGAAACTTAATCTTCTATTAGAGCAAGGGCTCAGAGATGACATTCTTACAAAAAAAGAAAAGAGATACCTCACACCTGATCACCCCAGTACCCCATATTATTATCATCTCCCCAAACTGCACAAAGATGATAAGGTCCCCCCTGGTAGGCCCATAATAGCGGGTATCAATAGTATTACTGACAAACTGTCTGAGTATATAGACATCTATCTTCAGAAGCACGTAATCAACCTACCATCTTATATCAAAGATACCAGGGACCTACTCAATAGATTATCCGGCATCAAAGTTAATAGTGGTAATTATTTTTGGCTTTCTTGTGATGTTGGATCTCTATATTCAAATATATCCCATGATTTAGGGATACGAGCAACAGAGTTATATTTGAATAGAGACCCCTACATGCCTGGGATACAAAAAGAATATTTGATTTCTCTCATAAATTTTATTTTGAAACATAATTATTTTCAGTTTTTAGACACTTTTTATTTACAGATTAAGGGAACGGCCATGGGCACCAGATTTGCCCCAAGTTTTGCAAATCTTTTTATGGGTCAATTTGAGGACCTATACATTTACAACTCACAATGGAGGGGCAATCTGGTGTTCTATGGCCGTTACATAGACGATTTGATTTTTATTTTTGATGGTTCAGAAACAGAAGCATTAGAATTTGTTTCATATCTGAATCATAATAATATGGGTATAAGTTTTTCACACAATTTACAAAAGGATCAAATAGAATTTTTGGATATTATACTTGCCTGGGACCCTTGGGGCAATATATCCACCTCTACCTATTTCAAAAAGGTAGACTGCAACAATTTCTTACACTTTTCCAGCAACCATTTAACAAATGGAAGACTAATATTCCATACAGTCAGTTTTGTCGATTACGTAGGAATTGTAGCACGGTAGAACAGTATGACCAACAAGCGCCCATTTTAACATCAAGATTCATAGAGAAGGGATATCCTATTGAACTTATTGACAAGGGTTCACAGAGAGCCAGAGATCTAAATAGAGAACAACTATTAACTTCAATTCCCACAGAGCAACATGATAATCAAGAAAAGTGTAATTTTAATAAACAACCACTTTTTATTACACAATATAACTCTAATCACAAAAACATTAACAAAGTTTTAAAAAAACATTGGCCGATTTTATTAAAAGATCCGATTTTGAATAAAACACTTCCGTTACAACCAAAAGTAGTTTTTAGAAGAGCACCCTCCTACAAACAAAAACTAGCCCCAAGTAAGGTGGTGATGACAAAAAGAAAGGTAATGAATACACCAAAATTAGGAGAGAAGACAGGAAACCATATTTTTAGTAAAAAGGGAACATATAAATGTGGAAAGAGACTGTGCTACATGTGTAAATATATTTCCCATGGAACAACTAGTATAGAGTCATATAGCAATAAGAAAAAATGTACTATTAAAAGCAAAATGACCTGTGACTCCAGCTATGTCATATATGCGCTATCCTGCAAGTGTGGCATACAATACATAGGCAGGACCTGTAGGAAGGTTCGCATCAGATGGAGTGAACATCTGAGGAACATAAAAGCAAAATCAAACAAACATAGTGTGTCTAGACATACCTGTCAACACTATATATCTGGAAAATGTCCATTTAAAATAACCCCTTTAGAAAACATTCCGAAAAGCAATACATATAATAGGTTCACCAAACTCAGACAGAGGGAAACCTATTGGATTTTTAAATTCAACAGCTTGTTTCCCACAGGCCTAAACGAGGTTATAGATTCAGCGGTATTTACATAACATAAGTCACTGTTTTATAGATCTTGAGATGAATTGCAATATGAATATCAATAGTATAGGTACAAACGAGGTTATAGATTTAGCTGTATTCACATAGCATATGTCATTGTTTGGTAAATCTTTAGACAAATTACAATATGAATATCAATAGTATAGATTTCATCTGTTTTGGGTATACCATTTACAGTATTTTTATTTTAATGTGGTTGAAGAGTAACATACAGAAATATGTATATATATGTGGTTATAGTGATTTTGTACACTGGACTTTCACCCCCCACTTGTTGCTTAATTATATATGATAGTGAGTACCTCAAATGCATATATATTAGTACCAACAACATATATCAGAACGATCACCGTAACCATATTATAATTAGTGATTATAAGCAGCATAATTATGAGGCTCTATTTTTATCCCCATTTGCATTTATGGTCCTCTATCAGTCCCATCTTTATGGATGAACTAATCAATATTATATTGTACGTCACTTCTAACAAACATCAACACCTGTATCACTGATCTTATTGGTTACCATATATATTTTTTATTATCTTAGTTTATATTATATTAACACGTATGCACTTAGTTTTATAGACATTCGCTAGCAGCACTAAACAATCACACAATATTTCTAATAAATTAATCTCGCTGACATTCACCATACATATCGTTAACACGATATGCACTCACATATATTATATCTCACTCATTTTTATAAAATATTGTCAAAAAGGTTTTTCCCATTCTAATTTTACTATCACCATGTCCAGATATTACTATCTCGGATATTTATAGGGTATATAAAAATACACACAGACATAGTCACGTTAATCTATGCAATGCGTTTGGTACACCAGTGCACATTACCAAACATAGAGATATTGTCACTTCACCACATAAGCTAAGAGGGACAGTTAGGAGTGGGTCCCTGGTCTTTAGAATTTAGAATATAGTTTTATAACACTGGTGTTCCGTATACATTAATTTTTATTGCATATCGTTTTTATATACATATTTGTTATCACGAATACAGCCATTGTCATTGGACATTCAAACTTTTTTGGGCATAATATTGAGTCCATTATTTATCGTATATTGAACAGTGTTGGTTAACTTGACGTCAGTCTGTTTACGCCATACCAACCTATCAGATGCATGGATGTGTACCTGTACTGAGCAATGAAAATCATTATCTGTTATGCTGATGGCGGTGGATACAAAATCGGTGCGGTCCACACCCACAAAATGAGTTCACAGGAATCATGGGAAATGTAGTTCATTAACAAATAGACTCCCACCAATCGGATTCAGATTTTAAGACAAGCCCCATAGTTCTTCGCCATTATTGGTGGGTTAGACATACATCACATGATTTGTTTATATAATCCCGGTTGTAACTCTCTACACGATCGCACAAAATGAGTTCACAGGAATCATGGGAAATGTAGTTCATTAATAAATAGACTCCCACCAATCGGATTCAGATTTTAAGACAAGCCCCATAGTTCTTCGCCATCATTGGTGGGTTAGACATACATCACATGATTTGTTTATATAATCCCGGTTGTAACTTTCTACACGATCGCAAAAATAATAATTTTGTTAATAAACCCCAAGATCATTTGTATATATAACACGAATCTTAAGGAACAAGTAGCATACCCTCAATGACAAATTTATCTAGTAAACAATAACTAATTACTGCAACAAGTGGGAGTGGGGGGAAAGGAAGGTTCTGATTGGTTTAAGCAAAGGAAGGAAGGGGAGTGTTTATTGTAAACATGTGGTTACTTAGGCCTATTTAAGGGTGATTAAGACATAGATAGAGCATACAAGCCTGAGGAAACGGGGTTACTCCGAGAAACGCGTTGCTTTACTTCTCTATATACCATAAGAGATTTGATTTTAACACACCAGCTGTAATGTGCTACATTACTGGCTATTTTATTCTGTATAATAAATGCTAGTTTTATGATTCACAAAGTCTGGTGTGTGCATCAATCTCTTCTAAGTAACCCAAAGGCTGTCCAGCCTTGCTCCCTTGTTCCAACCTTTAGGATACTATCCAGGCAAGGACTGCCTTGCAGGACATCCACCTCTCCAGGACATCACGACGGGGAATCGTATACACAGCCAGCTGGTTTGCTGTTTAGAATACCAGCCTGCCTCTAACAGGCACAAGAGAGTGCCTTCACGTTTGTGAGTATCCTGTGTCTTGTCCAGATTTACGTCTTGGTATCTATTGATCTACACATGTGGCGCCTCTGTTTCTGTTTTTTACAGTTGTCCATATAAGATAATTATTAATTATATTGTAGCTATCTTAGGGTTTATTTTATAGGTAAGTATTTAGATTTAAATAGGAATATTTTAATTAATAATATTAATATTAGATTTATTTTAATAAGAGTTTAGTTAGGATGTTAGAGTTAGATAGGGTTATTATACTTAATATATATATATATATATATATATATATATATATATATATATATATATATATATATATATATATATATATAATATAATAACTATATTAACTATATTAACCCTAATATAATTAGGGTTAATATAGTTAATATAGCTGGTGGTGGTGTAGGGGGATTAGATTAGGGGTTAATACATTTATTATAGGTGGCCGCGGTGTAGGGGGATGTAGATTAGGGGTTACTGTGTTTAATATAGGTGGTGGCGGTGTAGGGGGATTAGATTAGGGGTTAATACATTTATTATAGGTGGCCGGGGTGTAGGGGGATGTAGATTGTAGGCAAAAGAGCAGTTTACTTTGTGACAAAGCCTCACTAAAAGCCCTTTTAAGGGCTGGCAAAAGAGCTGAATTCTTTGGGGCATGCCCGCAAAAAGCCCTTTTAAGGGCTGGCAAAAGAGCTGTTACTTTGGAGCAATGCCACGCAAAAAGCCATTTTCAGGTCTATTTGTAGGGTTAGACTTAGGTTTAGTGGTAGGGATAGTTTAGTATTTTAGGGGTTAAATAATTTAATATAGATGGCAGCGGGGTAGGGGGATTAGATTAGGGGTTAATAATTTTAAAATAGATAGCGGCGGGGTAGGGGCTCACTTTAGGGGGTAGGTAAGGTAGATGGCGGCGGTGTTAGGGGCTCACTTTAGGGGGTTATAGATTTAATATAGCTGGCGGCGGTTTAGGGGTTAATACATATTTTATTGTTAGGCTAGTGAGGGGGGATAGCGGATAGAGGGTTAGACGTGTCGGGCTATGTTAGGGAGGCGTGTTAGACAGTGCGGGTGATTTCATACTTTAGTCAGGTTTTGTAGGCGCCGGCAGTTTCTAACGTGGCGCAAGTCACTGGCGACGCCAGAAATTTGTACTTGCGCAGATTTCTGGACATCGCTGGTTTATCCTACTTACGGCACGTTAGCATCTGACGGCGCCGTATATTGGATAGCTTGAGATGCGAGCTGAAACTGCGGGCGACGCGGGTTCCCTCGCTTGCGCCGCAAACTACGCCATATATAGGATCGCGCCCCTTGCTGTCTGTAAATTAAAGAAACAAATGTTACCATTTTGAAACAAGCATTTATGCATCTACCATACAGCTATTCATTAAATTCAGTATACACTTGTCTGATATGTTACTGTTAGGCATTTCCTCTCAGAATATATATATATATATATAGATATAGATATAGATAGATAGATAGATAGATATATATATAGATATAGATATAGATAGATAGATAGATAGATAGATAGATAGATAGATAGATAGATAGTGTATATATATATTTATTTTTTTTAATTCTGTTTTTTATTGAGAATTTAGGTAAATACAAAACATGACTTTCGTCCATTTACGTCTATGAAAAAAGAGTATGCATAATATACAAGGACTAAAATGGGAAATAATTGGTTATACAATATGATAGTAGGCTTATTATAACAATAAATATAATAAACACAAGTATTTTTGCAAGACATAAATGTCCATAAGAGTTGTCTTAAAGGTAGAGGTAAACATGTTTTCAATTTAATATTTGACAGATGTGCCCCTATCTGCAAGAATAGGTGACTGTATGTTAGAGTATAAGAAAGCCTTTTTGCTTAAACTATTTCCATTCCAAGCTAATAGTCATCACCAATCCCTGCCCTCGAATACGTAAACGAACTTAGAATAATGAAATCTCATTTTTTAATTTTGGTTGTAGTTAAATGTGTAATAGTAAATGAAACATTGGGGGGAAATCTGCAGGCCAGAGCTGCATGGATATTTTGGGAGAAAGGGGGGAGAGGGAACGTGTCCGGGAGGTCCGAGAAGACAGTAAAAGGGAAATTCTGACTTGGGTGTTAGAAGGAATAACTCCACATTTAGAGATAGTCCAGGGTCTAGCATTAAAAATTACTGCAATATGTGATTATAACCCAGGCAACTCATTTTCAAGAAATGGGATGATGTTGAGAGGTTTTTCGCTCTGAGGTTATATAATAGATTGGGCGCAGTAGTACCTAGTGGTGAAAATGAGTCTTGCTATAGGTTTCATGGATCTCAAGAGGCTTACTGTGAATATAATTAATGTTAAACAGTGAGATATGTCTTAGGGTGTCAGGGGGGTCAGGTTCTCTGAGGTACAGGGCATAAACCAACATGTAATAAACGTAGGCAGAAGAATATCCGAATTCTTAAAGTACATAGCTGAGTGAATGACCCTTTATAAGGTAGCTGAGTATTTAATATTAACATATAATTCTCATGTGTAGATTTTTAATTTTCCCCATTTATATCAACTGACTGTCGAAGTTTTCAGTATTAATAGGGAAGATAGACTTGGAGCTGTTGAATCTCATTTTAAAGAGAACTGAGCTAAGAAACCCACTAGGCTAGGCAGGGCCATCCTGATATCTAAATTAGAGTTAATGATATGAGGAAGGGTCCTCAATGAGTTAGACTAGTTCTTTAGGTCTATTTGGAAGAGGTGTTAATTAGTATTTGATAGTCTATGGGGAGATGAGACAATATGAAACTTAGGTATATTAGTGCAGTGAAATATAGATGTGTTGTGGGAGCCAAAGATCAAGAGAATATGCATATAGCCATGTGCGCCACCCCGGCCGTAAGAGGCGCTAACTAGCTACAACTTGATACGTGCCCTCGCTGCCCACTAGTTCACATATGACATATAATCATATTGTATGATTAGAGCAATTTATATACACATGTATAAACAATATATAGGTAGGGATTTGTGCTCCCTTCAAAAACAGTAACCAATATCCCAATATGCTTAGGAACCTATCATGACCCTCACTGCCTAAAAGCATTAGCTAAGATATAACCCTTGTGTGAGTAATAGTCAGAGTTTGACTAAGACTATAAACAATGATGATAGGGTTGGGAGTTTCCCTACATAGCTTTCCCCAGGTAGAGCTCAACCTAACTACTCCATGTGTAATTTTATAAACCATGGTTATATGAGAAGAAGGCTGTTATTGATATGTATATAAAATACTGGAACCTCATCTGCATCAGCCTAGACGCCCTGAGTGTTACCCATAGCTAATTTGTGATGCACCTGAATATCGAGATGTTGCCCATACTACTACACCATATGAACATCTTAGGTAAATTTGTGAGAGAGAAGTGAGGTGTGTAACATTAGGGAATAGCATTCGGCAAAATGAGAAACTTAAAAAAAAAAAAACACACGCACAGTAAAAACTAGAATAGTAAAAGAAAACAAACAAAAAAAATAGAGTGACAACAACCTGGTCAATGTACTAAAGGTTACATATACATTGCGGGTTTTCAGAAGAAAGTCACTAGAATTGAAGCCGGTTCCCTGATTATATGACAACAATAAAAGCATCAAGGGAATCTATCAGGAAACCGCCATTGTTCGTACATATCTTATTGTGTGCAGAGTTGTCACTTGCTGATTCATTAAATGAGAGGAGGCTTTGGCTACTAGTTGTGAGGATCACACTGACCACACATACTTAAATATGCTGCTGTTAGCTACTTACATCCTCCAAAGGCACTCCGGCGATGTCGATGGTGACTACCCGACTCCCTGTTTAGTACATATGGTTGGCAAGTACAATCCGGAGCCAATTTTTGAGGAAGTAGCCAGAGGTGTAGCAGAGCAGCCCCAAAACCTTGCCATAGTGGTGGGATTGTCGGGAGAGATGTGTATCTTGGGTTCCAGAACTTGGGTTGGTTCCTGTGACATTGCCCGCTGTCCGGTTTGGTAAGTTATCTGAAACTGTGATGCCTTTAGATTTGGAGCATGACGGAGGCCGAACTCACATAGACGTACCAGCTTGATCTATGCTGAGACTATTCCACAAGCTGGACTGGGAGCTGCGGGTTACAGAGATACCTTGGGAATCGTCAACTAGGTAAAGATCTGGTTCTTGCCATCTGCTTTCGCCTCCGCTGCAGTTCTCCCCAAGAGCCTGCGAGCAACCTCCCTCTGTCACCCAACAGCTGTTGGCGGGATTTAAGATCTGTTGAGGCGTATAAGTTGTATCACTGTTTCGAGAGGTTAAGCGAAATGGTGTGTTCTCTGTATGTAGACGCCACTCGTCCTCCATCTCTGCTTCCTCCATTGTTGTCTCACATGTATCCCCATGCGCAGTGTTAACCCAAAGTATATTAGTAAGATCTTTAAATTGGTTTAGCATCTTCTTTTCCAGAGCTATAAACAGGGCTCGTACTTCTCCAGAAAAATCCTCCATTATTTTGCAGTTTGATAGTGTCCGTTATGTTATTCCCTATGCAAACTCAGTGACCCGAGTAGAAGTGCTGAAACACCCACTTCTAGCGCAGTTTAGGTCTCTGACAAATATAAAAGCGATATCATTCGGTGCAGGAAAGCATTCTCTTCATGTGGATGCCAAATTCTGTATTGGATAGTTTGAGAAAGCTCATGTTTTTTAGTGGATTAAGATTCTTTAGAGGAGAGCTCTAAACAAAAGTGGCCATCTTAGTTGCTGGTCCAGACACGCCCCCCTATATAGTATATATTTATTTATACAGTCTGAGAATCAATTATACTTGATATTTAAATACAAGTTGTATTTTAAAAATGAATTTGAGAGTTACAATGCAAGACATGTTGAAATCTGGATTCTTAGGTTTTCAGCTTCCAATATTACCCTTCTTAGGCATAGACAATCTCCCAGATTTTTATGTTCATATTTAATATGTGTCTGAATATACATGTTCATTTGAGTATCTTAAACTTACATGAAAATTTGGCACAATTCTTTTGTAAGATTTATTTTTCCCATGTCATACAGAGACTTGAAATGCTAATTTGTCTGGGGGCTGCATATTGGAGCTTAGGATGGAACAATTTATCACCTATATGCTAAGGGCTATTTCCTGGGAATTAGTGTTTGCTTATCTGATTTTTTTCCGACTTTTAGGCTCCCTCTGTATTGAGCAGTGAGGGGGTCTGTAAATCTATTATCCATTTTGGGCAGGAAACTCCATATATGGACCTACACATCTGAGGGTTTCAAAATGCTAATATTTACTTGAAGTGGCCCACTGGCCTTTGAAATGACTGCCTGAACTAATTAAACCAAATGTTTTTCCTTTGTTCTCATTTGGATGAATTTGATCAGGAAAAAAGGGTTTTGGGACTTGTCTGCTATGAGACCAATTTACTTCAAAATATCTGGCCAAAAATGAAATATTAGATTTTATGATACCTCTGTAGTTTATTTAATGTTATTCACAGATACCCTGGCATAATTCCCCCTTCCAATTTTAAATAGATGTAGGACACATGTATTTGAATTGGCTTAAAGTCAGTGGTACTTGGTGAGTGAATTGACATTATGTGTCTAGACAGCCTTCTATAAAGAGAGTCCATTATAATTTGAACCCTTATGCTCATTTGTTAGGCATCTTTAAACTACAATATTTCTTTAGTGCATTTGGGGATATGACACTTCATTCTCCCTCTATGACTTGTAGATGGGATCTAGGATGGCTCGCTCGCAACTGATTAATATGGACCCATTTATCCATAAAAGTATCATTTTTGGGTATCCTAATTTTATAGGCGACTGGAGATATTTTGTCAGTAACGACAAAAGGACCCTTCCATGATGGAAGAAATTTCTTCTCCTTAACCTGATCTCTTCCAAAGTTATGAAGATAAACTTTATCATTTATTTCATATTCCTTTTTGGATGTTTTGAGATCATAATAGGTTTTAGTGGCAGTTGTGGACTTTTCTAAGTTCCTTTGAGCAAATGCAAAGGCATATTGCAGGTACTACCTTAGGTTCTCCACATATTGATGCATATTGGCGGCATTTATCAAGTTCTGGTCTGATGTATGGTACAGTAGATGCTGAGGTAGAACCATTCTTCTACCAGTCATCAATTCAAAAAGTGACATCTTGGTAGCACTACTTGGAGTTGCTTTTAATGCCATTAGGACTAGAGGTAATTTTATATTCCAGTCTTTACCTGTTTCATTCACAAACGTTTTGAGGATTTTCACAATGGACTGGCTGTAACACTCTACACCACCACTTGAGGCAGCTCTATATGCAATATGAAGCTTTCGTTTAAACCCTAGTATTTTCCACATCTTGGTCATCACTTCGCTAGTGAAGTGGGTTCCCTGATCAGATTCGATTCTCTGAGATAAAAAAAATCTGGAAAACACGTGGTTGATGAGCATTGCTGCGCATGTTTCAGCACTATTGTTAGTTGCACTGATGCACTCTACCCATTTAGTGAACAGGCATGTCACTGTTAATATGTATTTGTTACCTCTTGATGACCTAGTTACTGGACCAATAAAATCAATTTGTATATCTGACCATGGCATTACCATCCCCCTTTTCTGCAATGGCGTTCTATGCGTTGGTGCAGTGGGTTGGAACTGTGGACAGATTAAACAGTAAGTTTGAACATCTTTCAACATGTGTGGCCAAAAGGCGTAATCACGCAATATTTCATATGTAAGTTTGGCACCACGATGGCCAGATGTGGGAGCATCATGGGCATGTTGAAGCATGAGACCTCTGAGCTTTGTAGGTACCACCTATTGCTGGATACCATTTTTGGAGGTTCTAATTAACAAACCATCCTGTAATTTGAATTGTGATCTGGACTTCATTAAGATTCTAAGATCTTCCTTGCCAATACAATCATCTTTTAAGATGGGGTTGCTTTCAGGATCTTCTATGTGTTTATAGAAGATGCCTACAATGGGGTCTTCTTTTTGACTAGTGATCAGGTCCTCACTAGGAAAATCCTGACTCCATTGTACCAGGTTAGGCTCACGCTGTTGTTTAGCCTGGTTTCTGGTAATGGCTTCTAGCTGAATTTCACCCATTAAGTGGTCGATATTAAGGAGTTCTCCAGTTATGGCTCCTTGTTTGGCTAATGAATCTGCAAGATTATTGCCTTCCTTATCAGGACCTAGAACCCTGGAATGACCCTTGGTCTTTTTCCAGTGTATGGTTAAATCATTGGACACCACTAGATTATCAATCTTGCAGAACAACTTGCCATGTTTGACTGGTTTATTGTTAGTTTTCTGCATGCCATTTATTTTCCAAGTTGGCAGGTATTCAACAAAACTGTCACACATGTAATTTGAGTCAGTAATGATCACAAATTCATGAATACTGTGTTCAATAGCCATCTCAATGGTTTTTAGAACAGCAGTTAGTTCTGCAACTTGACTGGATCTTGGTCCAGTGTTGAAACCTACAGAAATATTTGGGAATTCATTTGCCCAAGTTATACCAACGCCAGCGACTAATCTACACTCATTATCAATAGTGGCATGGTAAGAACAACCATCAACATATGCCCAAGGTAATGTTCGACACTGGTCCTCATTTATATTTTATATGGGGAAAGCAATTGTTCCTCCAGGAAATCATCTTCTGATAATTCTCCCCCATGATCCTTAGGAGTGCAGTCGTGGAGCTCAGCGAGCCCCTGTGCAACTGGATTCTTATTGTTCTGCTTGTAGCGAATTTCTAAAGGCCAGTCTTGTAAGGAAAGAGTCAAAGCTGTTATGCGACTGTTAGACAAATTTCCATCTCTTATTCTCTCACTTTGCAAATATAGCAAAGATTGGTGGGCCTTTTCTACAATAATTTTCTCACCCTATATATAGCTGCAAAATTTTTGTAGAGCCCATACAGTAGATAAGTGGGCTTTTTCGCAATCGCTAAATTTTATTTCTACTGGGATAGAGTCTTGCTCGCATAAGCAATGGTTTTGCCTAAATTATCATGCTTTTGGTATAAAGCAGCACTCATGCTTATATCTGTGTAACCTGTCTCTAAGAAGAAAGGTTTACCACCTTCAGGGTACGCTAAGCAAGGTGCTTGAGTGAGTTTTCTCTTCAGCTCCTTGTTGGCTGTCTCTTGAGTCTCACTCCAGTGCCATTTCACATCCTTCTTCAGAAGAAGTAGTAGTGGTTTAGCTAATTCTGCATAATTATCAATAAATTTGCTAGAATAATTTGTCATACCCAAGAATGATCTCAATTCCTTTAAGTTACTTGGGTTTTTGGAATTTATTATAGCTTCCACCTTTTACTTCTGAGGTTTTTGCCCTTTAAAAGTAACTTCATGTCCTAAGAAGTGTACATGAGAGCCGCACCATTGAGCTTTTTGTAAGGATAATTTGACACCTGTCCTTTTAAGATGGCTGAGGACGTGTTTAAGTTCTGTGATGTCTTTTTCAAAGTCTGTGCTTTTGATTAAAACATCATCAACATAAGATAAGGTCCCCCTTTCCAGTGTATCAGGCATAGCCTTATGCATGAATACAGCAATTTCATGTCCTGAATTTATGTATCCAAATGGGAGTCTCTGGAATGGATACTGGACCTTTTGTAATGAGAATGCCAGCTTATACTGGTCCTCCTCATGTACCTTTATGGTCCAATATCCCTGTGCACAATTAATGGCAGTGAATATTTTGAATCCCTGCATCTGCGCTAGGCACTGGTCAATATATGGCACAGGCCAGCCAGACATGTACACTTGTTTGTTTAGCTGTCTTAAGTCAGCACACAAACGCCATTGTCCATTGGGCTTAAGAACACCTAGAATTGGATTGTTATAAGAGCTATGCACCTGTCTGATAATACCTCTTTCTTCCAAGTTCCTTATGATTTCTGCAAGAGAATCATATGATGCTAAAGGAAGTCTGTATTGTTTAACAAAGACAGGTGGTGCATTGGGATCTGTTTGGATTCTTGCAATGTGCAAGTCTGTAGTCCCACAGTCGTAAGAATCCCTAGCAAAAATATCCTTGTACTCCATCAGGAGTTCTCTTAGCTGTCGGCATTCATCATCACTGGAACAGCCATTAGCTAAAGATATTTTCTCTTCGACTATTTGCTGAAATCCTGGAAAGATTTCAGGCTGTCCTATTTCATAGGCTTATTCCAACCTAGAGGTGAGATCCCCTTGATTATAATTTACATTGCCCCCATGACTCTGGGTATTGGGGTATTCTTGATCTTTGATTGGCTGATCAAATACTAGACAGGCTTCTTCAATTTTACAGATGCCTTCCTCTGAGCTGAAGGGATAAATAGACTGAATTGTAAATAGCCCCTCTGGCATAGATGCAAAGGATTGTTATATTAATTGTTCTTCAGTTAAATATCCTTCAGGTATTAGCCCAGTTACATTATTCTGGAATCCAAAAGTGTAATAACTTGATTCCTGCGCATATCCTATGGTAGTTCCCTTGGATAAGGTTATATCCTGTGGGGTCATGTTATGCACAATAACATGTATTGGAATAGTTCCAATACTTACCATAGGAGTATGGGTCATTGTTATACCCAGATTTTGCACCCTATGGGAGAGGCATATTAGTGTTTCAGAAGTTTTTAATTTCTGACCTCTTTTTACCTGTAAGGATAAGAGGAATTTATCAGCCCCAGCAGGAATTATAACATCGTTAGACACCTGCATATTCACAGCATATGGCATTTGCTGGTTTGATTTTAGGGCGGCATTTTCATCATAAAATACTCCAGGGTCCCCCTTTAAGCTGCTCCAGAGGCAAGAGTTAATCAAATCTATTTGTATGGCATATCTATGTAAGAGATCATTGGCAATGTATATTTGATTATGGGTAGTATTTAAAACTAAAAACAGGTGGTTTGTTGATTTATTACCTATAGAGATAGATAATAAACATTTAGCTGTGATGTTATAACTTTCACACCTGTCATCTAGGTCCTGGACCCAGAGATCTTGGGGAGAAAGATATTTAATCACTTTAAGTTCAGCTATCTGCGCTAATAAGCCTTCGCTTATATAGCTATATTCCTTTTTTAAGTTCAATTGGGCATACTTGGTTTTCCAAAGGTCATGCACTTGCATAGGGATAAATAGATCATCCTTAACTTTCTCAATTCCTGTGAGGTATTGAGTGTGCCCCCCCCCCTTTATAGATTTTATGATCCCCCTTGTGGAGAGATATGATAAATACATCACCGTCTAAGGAAATATTTGCTATCTTTCCAGGCAAAATTTTAAAAGTATTACCATCAGAGCCACTTAAAGGAGTCTGATCATCTATTTGTAGGATAGTGATTTCAGGTATAGAGTCATTCCTGAAATGAATCTCCACAGCATCTGGCTTCTCTTCCACCACATGACAGTTATGTCGGTTGCGAGATATACCGGATCGCTCATAATGAACAGGCCTTTTTACTTGTGACCAAATTACATTATTTATGCAATCAATTATGGCTTAATCGCTTCAGGAGATCACTACCAATAATTAAACGATCAGTTGGCAGATCCACTATAATGACAGGGTGTCTTAATACCCTTTTCCCCAGTTTAAATTTTAACCATGCAGTACCGTAGACTTTTAGAGAGTCACCCCCAACACCTATTAGTGAACCATCAAATTCTTTTATTTTAGGTTTGTGGGTGTTAGCTCATTTAGCTGTGTGTAGTTGCCTGAGATACAGTATCAATTAATCCCATGATAGGGTTGGAAACCCTAAAATTGGCATTATCATACATCTGTGGGCTTCGCCACGTGTTACCTGAATCTGTCACGTTACCTGATGTAGAAGAAACTTCATTCTTACCGGTCCCCTCTATAATAGGGTCAACTGGGTTCTTGTGTACTGCATCTGTGGAAATAAGGTTAAGAGAATGCTGCAAAGGAAGAGATTTGTTAGAGTTTACCGACTGAGGTTGCTCATCATCACAGCTAAATTGTCCGTTTCCGGTCTGTAGGGAGAGAACATGATTAGTACCATTATTGACATTTATCATTTTATTTGGTATATCTTTCCCCCCTCTCTCGGGTAATACTGCAGTATTTATGACTGTGCCTGTGGCCCACTGCTGGCCACTGGCTGTACCCCTAAAAAAGGATTGTTAGGTTGCTGGGCCATAAGAACTTGACTCATATTAGTAAATAGTGTACATAATTGATTAACTTGCGTACTGAGTTGGCCCACTTGAATGGACAAGCTATCTTTACCCTTAACCCAATTTTTTGATGTCCCAGGGTATTGATTCTTGGATCCTTGGGATCCCTCAGAATGATTATTATTATTCTTTATTTATAAAGCGCCGACAGATTCCGCAGCGCTGCCCATGGGTACAAGGATAACAGTACAGTGGAGAAACAATACAATAAGACACAAAATTTTACAGACAAATACAGGGGGAATTGAGGGCCCTATTCCCATGGGAACTTACAATCTAGACGGGTAGGAGGATTGGAAACAGGAGGTGGGGACTGCAGAGGTGAGAATGATATTAGTGAGGAGATAGAGGGCAACTGTTAGCTAATTGAAGTTAGTTTGTTAATAAGTCGGGTTATAAGCTTCCCTGAACAGAAAGGTCTTTAGGGAACGTTTAAAGAAGGAGAGGTTAGGGGCAAGTCTGAAATCTCGAGGAAGTGCGTTCCAGAGGGTTGGTGCCGCATGAGATACGTCCTGTAGTCTAGAATGAGAGGAGGTGATGGTAGAGGACGCAAGAAGCAGGTCGTTGTTGGATCTTAGGGGATGGGCAGGAGTATATTTGTTGATGAGTGAGGACAGGTAGGGTGGGGCAGCATTGGTGAGGGCTTTGTAGGTCAGGGTGAGAATTTTGAATTTAACTCTGTTGTGAATGGGGAGCCAGTGAAGGGACTCACAGAGAGGCGCAGCAGAAACAGAGCATCGAGAGAGGTGGATTAGCCTGGCAGATGCATTAGGACGGATTGGAGGGGAGAGAGGCGTAGAGAGGGAGGCCAGTTAGTAAGTTGTTACAGTAGTCAAGTCAGGAAATTTACCAGGGAGTGGATGAGCTGTTTGGTAGTTTCAGCACTCAGAAACTGACACATTTTGGGAGATATTGCATAGGGTGGTTGCGGCAGGATGAAGAGAGCAGTTGGATGTGGGGAATGAAGGACAGATTTAAGTCAAGCGTGACTCCGAGGCAGCAGACTTGGGGGTGATGGGGAGATAGTGGTGCCACCAACAGTGATAGAAAAACATATTTATTTTTAGGTGGTGAGAGGCCATCCAGGAGGAAATGCCAGATAAGCAGTCACTGATGTGAGAGTTGACAGAAGGAGAGAGTGCAGGGGGTGGAAAGGTATATCTGGGTATCATCAGCATAGAGGTGATAGCTGAAGCCATAGCTGTTGATAAGTTTACCCAGTGAAGAAGTGTAAATAGAGAAGAGTAGAGGACCCAGGACAGAGCCTTGAGGTACTCCACAGACAGGGACAATAGAGAGGAGAAGTCATCAGCAAAAGAGACCTGAGAAGGATCTGTTAGCGAGATAAGAGTGAATCCAGGAGAGGGCAGTGTCCACAGAAACCAAGAGAACTGAGAGACCATAGGAGAAGGGGATGGTCAAACAGTGTCAAAGGCAGCAGATAGGTCAAGTAAGATGAGTATAGAGTAGTAGCCTTTGTTTTTAGCAGAAAGGAGATCGTTAGTAACCTTTGTGAGGGCAGTCTCAGTTGAGTGTTGGGGACGGAAGCCAGATTGCAGGGGGTTGAGCAATGAGTTGGAGGACAGGAAGTGGGTTAGGTGATTGAAAACTAGTTTTTCAAGGAGTTTTGAAGCTAGTGGGAGCAGTGATATGGGGCGGTAGTTTGCAGGCGAGTTAGGTTCGAGGGAGGGTTTTTTGAGGATGGGGTGACCTTCGCATGTTTGAAGGAGGCAGGGAATGAGCCGGTAGAAAGGGGTAGGTTAAATATGTGAGTAAGAGCCGGAGTGAGGGTGGTAGACAGAGGAGGGATTAGATGTGAAGGAATAGGGTCAAGTGGGCAGGTAGTGAGGTGTGAGGAAGACAAAAGGGAAGCCACTTCACTCTCAGTGGTTGGGAGGAGGGTGCAGAGAGTGGCAGAGGGGGTGACTGGGAGCAGAGTTGGGAGATTGCAGGTTTGTGTTGGGATGTTTCCTCGGATTGCAAGTGCTTTATTGAGAAAATAGTCAGCAAGGTCTTGAGCACTGAATGCAGATGAGGAGGGTGGTGCAGGTGGGTAGAGGAGAGAGTTGAAAATAGAGAAGAGTCTTTTAGGGTTTGAGGAGTGAGTGGATATAAGAGAGGAGAAGTAGGTTTGCTTAGCTAAGTGAAGGCAGAGGTGTAAGAGTAGAGAATGAACTTATAGTGCATGAAATCATGTTCAGAGCGGGATTTCCTCCAGACACGCTCAGCAGTGCGGGAGCATTTTTGTAGGTGACGCGTTTGTTGGGAGTGCCAGGGTTGGAGCTGACGACGTGGGGCTTTGCGAGGTTGAGGTGGAGCGAGAGTGTCAAGTGCAGTAGAGAGAGTATTGTTATAGTGGGTTTTAGCAAGGTCAGGGCAGGATATCGTGGAAGTGTGGGGGAGGCGTAGTTGAATAAGATTGGAGAGTTGGGGAGCGTCCACAGTGTGCAGATTTCTACTGTTGCGGGGGCAAGAGGGGGAAAGTAGGTTTAGTATCTATATTAGGATTAAAGGTGAGCAGATGGTGGTCTGAGATGGGAAATGGGTGACATGCAACATTAGAGAGAGAGCAGAGGTAGGAGAATACCAGATCAATCGAGTGTCCATCGCAGTGGGTAGGGAAAAGGGTGGATTGTGAGAGGCCGAAGGAGTTAGTGAGTGAGAGAAGTTTAGAGGCAGCAGGGCCAGATGGGTTGTCAATGGGATGTTGAAGTCCCCTAGGATTAGAGCAGGTGTATTTGTGGAGAGAAAGTAAGGAAGCCAGGCAGCAAAGTTGTCAGGAATCGGGAAGTTGTCCAGGGGGGCGATAGATAACTGCCACTCTGAGAGAGAGAGGGGAGAACAGGCGAATGCAGTGGAACTTCAAAGGAAGAAAAGGAGAGAGAATGGAAATGGGGATAGGTACTGATAGGAGCAGGAGGGGGAGAATAAGATTCCAACACCGCCACCGTGTCTCTCACCTGGCCTAGGTGTGTAGCTAAAGTGAATACCACCGTGTGTGAGAGCAGCAATTGAAGCAGTGTCAGAGGAAGATAGCCAGGTTTCAGTAATAGCTAAGAGGTTGAAAGTGTTGGAAACAAACAGGTCGTGAACAGTTGTAAGCTTGTTACAGACGGAGCGAGCACTCCAGAGGGCACAAGAAAAGGGAGAGGTTAGGCGCTGTGTGTTAATGGAGATGAGATTGTTGGTATTGCGTGACCTATTGCAGTGGGAGATGGAGCGAGAGTGTGAAAGTGTGGCGATTGTTGCAGGGCCAGGGTTAGGAGAGACATCACCAGCAGCAAGCAGTAGTAGCAGTGAGAGAGAAGAAGGTGAGAGTGAGATTTGTAGGAGCGGGAATGATTAGACACAGGAGAGTTAGAGGGGGAAGTGTTTCTAAGGAAACAAAGTAGTTCATGAGAGGACAGCGTAGGGGATGAGAGAAGGGCGGGGGGAGATATGGATAGTGTGGGGATTGTTGTTATAGGGATATGCAGTGATTTTTAGGAGAAGGGAAGACAGAGAGAGCAGAAAAGTCATAGAGAGCATTGTGTAGAAGTATAGTTATTAAGTTTACCTGTTAGTTGGTCTGCAGTTTCAACCTCCAGTTTCTAACTCCAGTGTGCTAACTCTGCTACTTGTAACAGAGAGCTACTTAGAATCAGGGAGCCTCGGCCCAAAATGAACCTTAAGCCTTCTCTATATGTAGTAGTGAGAAGTGATTAAGTGATTTTGGGCAGCTGTTACAGGCAGGTTTTAGCTAGCAGGAGTTACACACTTGCAAATTAGAGAGGGGGGGTGGGGTGAAAGGATGAATAAGTTTTAGACAATATCTGATAAAATGATTACAGGTAGACAAAATGGAGACAGAAGAAATGGTTACCAGAGGAGTCTAGCACAAATTAAAGGGGGCGTTTAAAAGCAGTCAGTTAGGCAGAAGCAGGAAGACATACCAGAGGAGTCTAGCACAAATTAAAGGGGCGTTTAAAAGCAGTCAGTTAGGCAGAAGCAGGAAGACATACCAGAGGAGTCTAGCACAAATTAAAGGGGCATTTAAAAGCAGTCAGTTAGGCAGAAGCAGGAAGACATACCTGTAGAGAGATGAGATGAAATAGGATTAGAATCATTGTGAATATTGGTCCAGTGTGCTAACTCTGCTACTTGTAACAGAGAGCTACTTAGAATCAGGGTGCCTCGGCCCAAAATGAGCCTTAAGCCTTCTCTATATGTAGTAGTGAGAATGATAGCTATTGTTCATATTCTGACGTGGTTGTCTTTGGGGTTCAACTTGTTCAGCGTTAGTATTTTGGAGAGAACTATTTACTTGGGTAGTCTGGTTACCCTGAGAGTATTTATTTTTACAGGGATACCAATTATTTTGTGGGCGTTCATCTCTTTGGGATTAATTATTTACCTGGTTATGCCCCCCATTTTGAGTATAGTCTCTCTGCGCCTCAGCCTGTGTTGGGGGAGGGGCAGAGTTAAAACTTTGTGGGGATGGCCTGTTTTCTCGGGCCACCTCCACATAGGTTTTCTTTTTAGACTCCAAATTTAGGGGGCTAGGTGACACCCTAGTTTCTGCCACAATTTTGGGGTTGGGCTTTGGTTCCCTTTTAACCCCCTGTTCACCAGACTGCTGAATAGAGTATAACTTTGTACTCTCTTTGATCAGCCAGTCCAATGAGCAGTGCTCATCAAAATCTCTAGCTAAATTAACTTTGATGTGTGAGGGCAATGCTTTGAAAAATACATTTACAAATTCTGGGCCTTCAAATATGGGGTATTCTTCGACCATACTGTACGCACTTTTCAGTACAGAAAGGAATTTTATAGGGCTTTGATTCTCACTACATTTTAAATTGTATACAGCTATTTTCATTGCAGTTTTAGTGCGATATTGCCTGAATTCTTTTCTGCACTGTCGTTTTGTCTCATTCCACGAATGAATATTCATATTCTTTAGTGAAGCAAAGAATTTGTGATATTTACCTTCAAATACCCAGGGCAGAAAGTCAATTTTTGACTGCTCACTTGTGACATTTATTATGGATAAAGCATTTTCAAAGGCCTCTAAGTGGTCAATTATAGAAGTGGTTCCGTTTTTTGGAAAATGGTAGGTACTGCATCCTTTAAGAAAGTAATTATTTTAGGGGTGTCATATACCTTATTAGACGTATCTTGGGCTCTCCTATGGACCTTATTTTTTGGGCTGGAGTATCCCCTATCTGCCCTATATTCACTATGGGGAGACCCCTTACATATATTAGTACTACGTGAGCTATTTGGGTAGCTGGCTCCGCCCTCTGACTCACTACTAGAGATGCCCTCCCCCTCCTCAGCGGAGTTATAGCAGTTCCCTGAATTTATAACATGAGGTGACTGTCTATTTGGGAAATGTATTTCTGACCCAATAAGGGTCCTTTGTTTAAATTGTTCCCTAAATTTCTGCAGTTCATTCCTGATGTATTCTTTAAGAGATTTGGGCCCCTATTTAACAAAGGTCTTGCAGACCTGATCCGACAGTGCGGATCAGGTCCGCAAGACCTCGTTGAATAAGGAGAGCAATACGCTCTCCGTATTCAGCATTGCACCAGCAGCTCACAAGAGCTGCTGGTGCAAACGCTGCCCCCTGCAGACTCGCGGCCAATCGGCCACCAGCAGGGGGTATAAATCAACCCGATTGTACTCGGGTTGAATTGTGGCGATTCCTGTCCGCCTGCTCAGAGCAGGCGGACAGGGTTATGGAGCAGCGGTCTTTGTGACTGCTGCTTCATAACTTTTGTTTCTGGCGAGTCTGAAGACTCGCCAGAAACACGGGCCATCAAGCTCCTTTTCGGCTTGATAGATAGGCCTCTTAGAATTATCTGCATTATCCTCATTGCTAATAAAGGGGTTTTCATTATGACGATATGGCCTTTTTAAGCCACTTAATTCTCTCTGGCTTTGTGCGAGTTCCTTATGCAAATCTTCTATCTGAGCTACTAAATTCTGGTTATAATTTTGTAAGGTGGCCATGTTTTGGGCAAACTCATCAATTTTTTTTCAGCTATATCTATATTCTCTTTGCATCTGTGTGAGGAGCGAATACTATCTTCTAGCCCCTGTATTTGCAATTCCTTTTCTATACAGAGGAGGGACATTTCATCAATAATGCATATTACCAGGGGGCCAATATTTTAGTATTAACTTATCTTGCTTCTTAGAGTTTTTGCATTTATTAATTTTGGATAATTCTTGGAACAATTGACTTTCTTCATTCTACCTTCCATCATCAATAGCAATATGTTTAGCCTTAATTGCAAGCATATCCATATAATCATTTAAATCACCCCCAATATTACACCTCTTTGTAATGTGGCTTATAATGTCCATCTTAAGAACATGGCCCTGAGTGCGGGGTAATTTCGGGGGAACAAATTTCAACACTATGTACAGATTCAAATGATTCACTTCTGGTTACAGACATTACACGCTAATACAATTTTGACCAACAAGAGAAAAAAATGTATATTTTCACAAATATTAATATTAATTTTGAAACATTTTTTTATAATATTTAAAGATATTAATATTAATTTTGAAATACTTAATCACAAAAAATTAATTAATTTTTCAAAACAAATTTTTCTCTTTTTTTAAAATAATTTTTATTTACTACAAATATATCATATCAATGTGATAAATATATCATATCAATGTGATAAAGATATTAATAATATCTCAGCAGTGTGCCTCCAAATAATATGTCAGTATATGGCCGGGTTATAATACAATATATTTAATAATAATAATAACCCCCAATAAAATGCATAGACAAAACAATTAAAATTAATGTAAATTCCTAAATTCTTTATATTAGTTAAAATTTATAGACACATTGATTTATATTTATAGGAACCAGGTTATGAATCAAACTATATACGTTTATGCTGTTATAATATGCTATACAAAGATCATAAAAATTACCTTATTCACAATAATATCCAAAATCAGAGTTGCATTTAAATATCAGAATGAGATGCCAAGGTATGGTTTGTTAACTTCCAGACAAGTATACTTAAGCTATTTAGCCCACAAATGAATCAATACAACTCTAATTAAAACACCAGAAGTTATATATATTCTTAATGTAAACAGCCAGTTTATATGCCAATTTACCTAAACTAAATTAAATACTTAATTATCTACAATTAAGACAAATTCTAAAATATATTTATATGGCTACAATTATAAATACATTGGCAAACAAAAGATTAGTTTTAAACTACACAGGATTATGAATGCAAGCTAAAATACAAAGTGCCCTTTTAAAATTACTAACTGCAATTTAGTTATAGTTACCAAATAACTTTGATTTAAATATTAAAAATATAGAACAGTCATACATCACCAACATGAACCAAGTCAGTATTTCAATCTTTTCCAAGTAGATTCAGATAAATCCAATTTCACCTTATAAATTAAAAGACATAATTTTTGCAAGATGGATAAAAATTAGGACCAGATTGCTTTATAATAGACTGGATCCCAAAGCAGCAGTTTGACAGTCAAAATTCAGCAGCAGACCTTTTTTTTTTCTCTTGCCTGGGGTTATATCACGCAATGTAATCCCACCCCTTTTTATTTTAATCATCTGTAAAATGATATGATAGGCTCTTCAGAGCTTGTCCCTGGTCCGCCCTTAACGGATTTAAGCATTGATTGGTTATTTGGGAGACGCCTCATCTGGCTCTGCATGTGTTCCAATAGATAATTTATTTGGCTGTCATACCATCCTTAATCCCCTAGGGGCAGCAGACAACCAAACATACAATCCTACCATCCATTTTGCTAACAATTTAATACATCCATATAAAGTGATTATTTAACATACTATGGCCTAGATTTAGAGTTCGGCGGTAGCCGTCAAAACCAGCGTTAGAGGCTCCTAACGCTGGTTTTGGGCGCCCGCTGGTATTTGGAGTCATTGATTAAAGGGTCTAACGCTCACTTTACAGCCGCGACTTTTCCATACCGCAGATCCCCCTACGCCATTTGCGTAGCCTATCTTTTCAATGGGATCTTTCTAACGCCGGTATTTAGAGTCGTTTCTGCAGTGAGCGTTAGAGCTCTAACGACAAGATTCCAGCCGCCTGAAAATAGCAGGAGTTAAGAGCTTTCTGGCTAACGCCGGTTTATAAAGCTCTTAACTACTGTACCCTAAAGTACACTAACACCCATAAACTACCTATGTACCCCTAAACCGAGCTCCCCCCACATCGCCGCCACTCGATTAAAAATTTTAACCCCTAATCTGCCGACCGCCACCTACGTTATACTTATGTACCCCTAATCTGCTGCCCCTAACCCCGCCGACCCCTATATTACATTTATTAACCCCTAATCTGCCCCCCACAACATCGCCGCCAGCTACTTAAAATAATTAACCCCTAATCTTCCGACCGCAAAGCGCCGCCACCTACGTTATCCCTATGTACCCCTAATCTGCTACCCCTAACACCGCCGACCCCTATATTATATTTATTATCCCCTAATCTGCCCCCCTCAACGTCGCCGACACCTGCCTACACTTATTAACCCCTAATCTGCCGAGCGGACCGCACCGCTACTATAATAAATGTATTAACCCCTAATCCGCCTCACTAACCCTATCATAAATAGTATTAACCCCTAATCTGCCCTCCCTAACATCGCCGACACCTAACTTCAATTATTAACCCCTAATCTTCCGATCGGAGCTCACCGCTATTCTAATAAATGGATTAACCCCTAAAGCTAAGTCTAACCCTAACACTAACACCCCCCTAACTTAAATATAATTTACATATAACGAAATAAATTAACTCTTATTAAATAAATTAATCCTATTTAAAGCTAAATACTTACCTGTAAAATAAACCCTAATATAGCTACAATATAAATTATAATTATATTTTAGCTATTTTAGGATTAATATTTATTTTACATGCAACTTGGTATTTATTTTAACTAGGTACAATAGCTATTAAATAGTTAAGAAATATTTAATAGTTACCTAGTTAAAATAATAACAAATTTACCTGTAAAATAAATCCTAACCTAGGATATAATTAAACCTAACACTACCCTATCAATAAAATAATTAAATAAACTACCTACAATTACCTACAATTAACCTAACACTACACTATCAATAAATTAAATAAACACAATTGCTACAAATAAATACAATTAAATAAACTAGCTAAAGTACAAAAAATAAAAAAGAACTAAGTTACAGAAAATAAAAAAATATTTACAAACATAAGAAAAATATTACAACAATTTTAAACTAATTACACCTACTCTAAGCCCCCTAATAAAATAACAAAGCCCCCCAAAATAAAAAATTCCCTACCCTATTCTAAATTAAAAAAGTTACAAGCTCTTTTACCTTACCAGCCCTGAACAGGGCCCTTTGCGGGGCATGCCCCAAAGAATTCAGCTCTTTTGCCTGTAAAAAAAACATACAATACCCCCCCCCCCCCAACATTACAACCCACCACCCACATACCCCTAATCTAACCCAAACCACCCTTAAATAAACCTAACACTAAGCCCCTGAAGATCTTCCTACCTTGTCTTCACCATACCAGGTTCACCGATCCGTCCTGGCTCCGATATCTTCATCCAACCCAAGCGGGGGCTAGACATCCACTGAAGAAGTCCAGAAGAGGGTCCAAAGTCTTCCTCCTATCCGGCAAGAAGAGGACATCCGGACCGGCAAACATCTTCTCCAAGCGGCATCTTCTATCTTCTTCCATCCGGTGCGGAGCGGGTCCATCTTGAAGCAGGCGACGCGGATCCATCCTCTTCTTCCGATGTCTCCCGACGAATGACGGTTCCTTTAAGGGACGTCATCCAAGATGGCGTCCCTCGAATTCCGATTGGCTGATAGGATTCTATCAGCCAATCGGAATTAAGGTAGGAATTTTCTGATTGGCTGATGGAATCAGCCAATCAGAATCTAGTTCAATCCGATTGGCCGATCCAATCAGCCAATCAGATTGAGCTCGCATTCTATTGGCTGATCGGAACAGCCAATAGAATGCGAGCTCAATCTGATTGGCTGATTGGATCAGCCAATCGGATTGAACTTGATTCTGATTGGCTGATTCCATCAGCATATCAGAAAATTCCTACCTTAATTCCGATTGGCTGATAGAATCCTATCAGCCAATCGGAATTCGAGGGACGCCATCTTGGATGACGTCCCTTAAAGGAACCGTCATTCGTCGGGAGACATCGGAAGAAGAGGATGGATCCGCGTCGCCTGCTTCAAGATGGACCCGCTCCGCACCGGATGGAAGAAGATAGAAGATGCCGCTTGGAGAAGATGTTTGCCGGTCCGGATGTCCTCTTCTTGCCGGATAGGAGGAAGACTTTGGACCCTCTTCTGGACTTCTTCAGTGGATGTCTAGCCCCCGCTTGGGTTGGATGAAGATATCGGAGCCAGGACGGATCGGTGAACCTGGTATGGTGAAGACAAGGTAGGAAGATCTTCAGGGGCTTAGTGTTAGGTTTATTTAAGGGTGGTTTGGGTTAGATTAGGGTATGTGGGTGGTGGGTTGTAATGTTGGGGGGGGGGTATTGTATGTTTTTTTTACAGGCAAAAGAGCTGAATTCTTTGGGGCATGCCCCGCAAAGGGCCCTGTTCAGGGCTGGTAAGGTAAAAGAGCTTGTAACTTTTTAAATTTAGAATAGGGTAGGGAATTTTTTATTTTGGGGGGCTTTGTTATTTTATTAGGGGGCTTAGAGTAGGTGTAATTAGTTTAAAATTGTTGTAATATTTTTCTTATGTTTGTAAATATTTTTTTATTTTCTGTAACTTAGTTCTTTTTTATTTTTTGTACTTTAGCTAGTTTATTTAATTGTATTTATTTGTAGCAATTGTGTTTATTTAATTTATTGATAGTGTAGTGTTAGGTTAATTGTAGGTAATTGTAGGTAGTTTATTTAATTATTTTATTGATAGGGTAGTGTTAGGTTTAATTATATCCTAGGTTAGGATTTATTTTACAGGTAAATTTGTTATTATTTTAACTAGGTAACTATTAAATAGTTCTTAACTATTTAATAGCTATTGTACCTAGTTAAAATAAATACCAAGTTGCCTGTAAAATAAATATTAATCCTAAAATAGCTAAAATATAATTATAATTTATATTGTAGCTATATTAGGGTTTATTTTACAGGTAAGTATTTAGCTTTAAATAGGATTAATTTATTTAATAAGAGTTAATTTATTTCGTTATATGTAAATTATATTTAAGTTAGGGGGGTGTTAGTGTTAGGGTTAGACTTAGCTTTAGGGGTTAATACATTTATTAGAATAGCGGTGAGCTCCGATCGGAAGTTTAGGGGTTAATAATTGAAGGTAGGTGTCGGCGATGTTAGGGAGGGCAGATTAGGGGTTAATACTATTTATGATAGGGTTAGTGAGACGGATTAGGGGTTAATAACTTTATTATAGTAGCGCTCAGGTCCGCTCGGCAGATTAGGGGTTAATAAGTGTAGGCAGGTGTCGGCGACGTTGTGGGGGGCAGATTAGGGGTTAATAAATATAACATAGGGGTCGGCGATGTTAGGGCAGCAGATTAGGGGTACATAGGGATAACGTAGGTTGCGGCGGTTTACGGAGCGGAAGATTAGGGGTTAATAATAATATGCAGGGGTCAGCGATAGCGGGAGTGGCAGATTAGGGGTTAATAAGTGTAAGGTTAGGGGTGCTTAGACTCGGGGTACATGTTAGAGTGTTAGGTGCAGACGTAGGAAGTGTTTCCCCATAGGAAACAATGGGGCTGCGTTAGGAGCTGAACGCTGCTTTTTTGCAGGTGTTAGGTTTTTTTTCAGCTCAAACAGCCCCATTGTTTCCTATGGGGGAATCGTGCACGAGCACGTTTTTGATGCCGGCCGCGTCCGTAAGCAACTCTGGTATCGAGAGTTGCATTTGCGGTAAAAATGCCCTACGCTCCTTTTTTGGAGCCTAACGCAGCATTTGTTTTAACTCTCGATACCAGAGTTAAATTTATGGTGCGGCCAGAAAAAAGCCCGCGGAGCGTTAACAGCCCTTTTACCGCCGAACTCTAAATCTAGGCCTTAGACTTTTTGTATTAATAAACCTCTCTTGTCAGCATCTATATTTCATTTAACATAACAGAAAATGTGCAATTTGACACCAAACATCAGTATTTTATCAATTTATTTGTTAAAATAGAAAATATCCACATATATAGATGTTTATGGCTAATATTCATAGGACATCTTGCTGTCTGTAAAATAAAGAAACAAATGTTACCATTTTGAAACAAGCATTTATGCATCTACCATACAGCTATTCATTAAATTCAGTATACACTTATCTGATATGTTATTGTTAGGCATTTCTTCTCAGAATATATATATATATATATATATATATATATATATATATATATATATATATATATATATATATATATATATATATATATATATATATATATATATATATACAGTCTGAGAATCAATTATACTTGAAATTTAAATACAAGTTGTATTTTAAAAATGAATTTGAGAGTTACAATGCAAGACATGTTGAAATGTGGATTTGTAGGTTTTCAGCTTCCAATATTACCCTTCTTAGGCATAGACAATCTCCCAGATTTTTATGTTCATATTTAATATGTGTCTGAATATACATGTTCATTTGAGTATCTTAAACTTACATGAAAATTTGGCACTATTCTTTTGTATGATTTATTTTTCCCATGTCATACAAAGACTTAAAATGCTAATTTGTCTGGGGGCTGCATATTGGAGCTTAGGATGGGACAATTTATCACCTATATGCTAAGGGCTATTTCCTGGCCCTTAGTGTTTGCTTATCTGATTTATTCAGACTTTTAGGCTCCCTCTGTATTGAGCAGTGAGGGGGTCTGTAAATCTATTATCCATTTTGGTCAGGAAACTCCATATATGGACCTACACATCTGAGGGTTTCAAAATGCTAATATTTACTTTGAAGTGGCCCACTGGCCTTTGAAATGACTGCCTGAACTAATTAGACCAAATGTTTTTCCTTTGTTCTCATTTGGATGTATTTGAGCAGGAAAAAAGGGTTTTGGGGCTGGTCTGCTATGAGACCAATTTACTTCAAAATATTTAGCCAAAAATGAAATATTAGATTTTATGATACCTCTGTAGTTTATTTAATGCTATTCACAGATACCCTGACATTCATAAGTTTTGTACTTTGCATCCCCTTGGCCTCAATAGATAATATAATTGATCTAATTTTCTTTAATAGTCTATTTTTTATTTTGGGATTTGTTGATTTAGTTTGTATTTTTAGTCAAATTTAGTATTGAGTTTTAATAGATATTATAGTATTGGGTCAATGTACTACTGCCATGTTTGCATAAAAAGAAGATATAGCATTGAACTTGGTGTGCTTGCCTGTGAATTTGTCTCTGCTGAGGGCCTCATTGCTATATATTGTACATTTATAGAGGCTTGCTTCTATCTTCTCTAGCATTTCGTTAGTGGCCGCGCCTATATTAATATATATAGTTATATTAAGTATCACAATAAATTAACAAGAACCCTTAGCTACATGGAAAAGCAAAAATTGCAACAGGAAACAAACTTCAAAACAGGTTTCGTAAAAGTTGACAAGCATGTCTTGTTTTTTTTATTTCACTTGAACTTTTTTAAAGTTTTCTGTGCATATAATATAGAGTGCTAATCTAATCAGGAGTGACAGTACTACTCTAAGAAAAAAATATGTAAATAGAATATTAAATTATATAATTTTCAAAGGGTGCCCAAGAATGGTATCGCCATTATACCCAAAATCAAAATAATATAAACAATTTCCAGCACACCAATATAATATAAAAGTATAAAATGTATTGAATAACATGAATTAAGAAACACAAAATATATACCCCAAGCTCTCCTTATTCATACAACACATCCATACAAAAAAAAATCAAACAAATATCTCCCTAGGCATCCCAAGGGAGGGCCATCTGTCATCACCAAATCAAAAAATAATCTCAGAGGTAGGTAAGTATATCCAGACTCTATTAAAGTTAATCAAGTTCCAATCCAGGAACAGAAAATATATGTCCCTTTAAGATGTTTCTGATAGGATACACTAAGATGTAATTTATAGAATATACTGTCCATAATATGTAGATACTCTGATACCACAGAAATTAGATAGTATCACTATATCTTGAGCACTATTATAGCAATCTCCACAGCCCTATGTACAGTATGTAGGGGATAGTTATTCAGTCACAATCCAGGAGCAATAGATATCTGTCCTTTTAAGATATCAATTTATGAAATGCACTGTCCATAATATATCAGTCTTCTGATGCAGAAACACTGTCACTTTGCCCTTAGCAATATTTTGCACTGCCCTGTAGACTGTTGTTTAGAACGATTTTGTTTATTACGGATTTGTTTAGTACAGTTTTGTTTGGTACGGTTTTGTTTAGTACATTTTTTTTAGTACGGTTTTGTTTATTACGGATTTGTTTAGAACGGTTTTGTTTATTACGGATTTGTTAAGTACAGTTTTGTTCAGTACGGTGTTGGTTAGTACGGTTTTGTTTATTACGGATTTGTTTAGTATGGTTTTGTTTAGTATGGTTTTGTTTAGTATGGTTTTGTTTAGTATGGTTTTGTTTAGCACGGTTTTGTTTAGTACAGTTTTGTTTAGTACGGTTTTGTTTATTAGGGATTTATTTAGTATAGTTTTGTTTAGTACGGATTTGTTTAGTACAGTTTTGGTTAGTACGGTTGTTGTTTTTTACGGATTTATTTAATACAGATTTGTTTAGTACAGTTTTGTTTAGTACGGGGTTTTTTTAGTACAGTTTTGGTTAGTACGGTTGTTGTTTTTTACAGATTTATTAAGTACAGATTTGCATAATGCGGATTTGTTTATTACAAATTTTTTTTTAACCTAACATTGTTTAGTAAGGTTTTGTGTAGTACAGCTTTGTTTAGTAGTTTTGTTTAGTACAATTTTGTATAGTCCAAATTTGTTTAGTACAATTATTTTCAGTACTTTTTTTTAGTACAGTTTTGTTTAGTGCGAATTTGATTAGTACGATTTTGTTTAGTACTTTTTTAGTACGGTTTTGTTTAGTATAGTTTTGTTTAGTACGGTTTGGTTAAGTACAGTTTTGTTTAGTACCGGTTTTGTTAAGTGCAATTTTGTTAAGCTACGGTTTTGTTTAGTACTTTTTTTGTAGTAATATAGAACAGCCTTGTTTAGTACAGTTTTGTTAAGCATCTACTGAGGGTTGCGTATGCGTTATTTGTATTAAGGAAATGGTAGTATTTATGCAATTGTGAGGATATTAATGAGAGATTTATATAAGGAGCTGTGCATATGTATTGTTGTGATAGATACATAGTGCTAATAATGTGTGTCTGTTCTATCTGCCTTTCTTGGGCACAGCTTCCAAGCACACCTGGGTGCCTTGTTGCTACATGCAGTCTAGTTGGCAGGTTGCTGGCTGCGTTTGTTAAGTGTTTTCCCAACCACAAATAAATATAATAGAGCAGTAAAAAGCTTAAATATCATTTTAAAATCAAAGAGACGATTAAATAAAATTGGTAAACTAGAAACAAAAAGACAAATTGTTTTAATGCTGGTGTACCCCTACATATTCTTTCATATGCATTCTGATATGGGTATATAGCTAAAAAACAGAAACTGCAGGGCCAGGGGTCTGATCTGATATGGGTAGTGATCTGATATAGATATGTGGCTGAAGCTGCAGGGCCAGGGGTCTGATCTAAGCTTAGTATGTGACTGACAGAGAAGCTGCAGAGTGAGGGGTCTGATCTGATATGGGTATCGGGCTGACAGTTCTGCAGAGTCAGGGGTCTGACCTTATTTCAGTATGAGGCTAACACAGAAACTGGGTATGTGTCTGACAGAGAAGTTGCAGAGTCAGGGGTCCTGATGTGATATTGTTATCTGGCTGACAGAGTTCTGCAGAGTTCAGGGGTCTGACCTTATTTCAGTATGAGAAGCAGAGAAGGCATTCCAATGTATATATACCATACATATCCATCTTTAGACAAGTATATGTATGTATATCTATGTTAAAGCCCTTTGCCTGCCTTTTTTTTCTAACACCTGAGGACCTCATATCTTTGAATCCTTATAACTTTTGTGTGCAATAATTGTGAATAATGTTTGTTAGATAGTGTTATTATGAGTGTAACTGTACTTTGTAATGTATTTTTTTTATGTGCTTTGTGCAACTTTTTTGTTGTGCCAAAAAGTTAACCATAGCTCTGAAATTGCGGTAATCATTATAACATAAATCGCAATTGCGTTCAAGCAATCACGTTTCCTTCCAACTCATAATACCATTGGTAAGCCCGTTGAGGGCAAACCCCTGCGTTAAACTCCTTATCGCTCGTGCGTAATTTTTAGCACCGCCACTCGTAATCTGGCCCTAAGTATTTAAACTCGTCTATGGGAAAGAGTGATATAAGGAGGAAAGGAGCACAGACTGAGCAAATGTCTTTTGTTGAGATATTTTTTTAAGTTTTTGAGGGTAAAATGTGGCATTCAGTCTTGATCCAGATCAGAGGATGGGGGCAACAGAATAAGCCTTTAAGGCTTGGTAGAGCCCCCCCAGTTGCCAGATATTTATTTTGCTATGTTTGGGTTGTGTTTCCACACTTGGGTTCACATTTTTATTGATTATTTATATTTATTTAATTATTTTTAAATTAAACAAATTTTTACCACTTTTTTTAAAATCAATATTGACCCAGGGGTGACCATATCATTTGGGGGTGCTTTTAAAGAGCTAACCAAAGCTACAAATCCTGTCTTGGAGGTGATACTGATTGGCATTTGGTACCAGCAGTTGGGTGGGGGCTCAACCTCTCTACAACTTATTCTCTTATTTAAATCTATTTGTCCCATGTTTACCTCTCTCCTTGTCCTGATAGATCAAGGGGCACACAAAAAGGATACTGCCTTATAACCTTATTGCTGGGAATTTCACTCCCTAGAACCGCCACTGCATGATCTGTAGGTGCACTGCATCCTGGCAGGTTATATTGCCAAGCTGAGTCAAGTGAACAGTGTTACTCTAGCCCCAAAACATGTATGACAAAGTTTGGCAACATTTGCTTGATCCATAACCATTGTTTTTTTATTAGCCAATGTTTGCGGTTATTAACAGTTTTTGTGTAAAAGTAATATTTGTTATACGGAGCCTTTTGCTTTGTCTTGGACAAACTTCAGATATGAGGAAGCTCTGGTGTTTACTAAACTATTTTGACAGCATCAACAAAGACGGGCTTTCTGCACCCAGGAATGTCTGGTGCAATCTGGTGCCTAACGCTAAAAGGTAAGGTGGATGCAGCGGCGGACCTAATGAACAGAGGGCCTGGTGCAAGGATGTTTTGCCCCTCCCCCTATATCTTGCATAAAACAAAGCACACATTTAATACTATAAAGCACTTTTTTGGTGTATGATATGAAAGAGTAAAATGCAGTTGTAATCTGAAACAGTTAACCAGAGCTCTGAAGTTGCGGTAATCATTCTAGCATAAATTGCGATTGCTGTTTACTTTCAACTCATAATACCATCGGTAAGCCCGAAAAGTGCAAATCCCCTCAATAAACCCCCTTAACGCTCGCGTGTAACTCTTAGCATGCCACTCGTAATCTGGCCCTAAGTGTTTAAAGGGCCATTGTAAGTAAAGAATGTACTATGCCTGTTACTAAATAACTACCCAAAATAAGCATTTTTCTCAATAGCAATCTCATATCGAGATATTTACCGTATAGCCGAAATCTTCTTTTTTTTTTTTTTTTACATATTATTTTTACTGAACATTTTTCCAGTTTACCAAAGTAAAACCAAAAACAAAGAAAAACATAAAAGACAAGGGAGAAGGGGAAGTAATAAAAAGGAAAGGAGAGTACATGGACAATATAATCATCACAACAGTTGTTTAAAAGTGTGGTAGCTTAAACTACTAGCTGGGTAAGAGCTGGAGAGACGCCATACGAGAGTCACGCCAAAGTAAGTATAGATATCGAAAAGGGGAAAACTATGTTGGAGAAGGAACAAAGAAGGGGAGGGTAGAAGAAGGGGCCATGGGTGCTAGCACTAAGGTCTCAGTGGATTTATGGTTTCCCAGTAAAATTTGACATGGTGGTAGTGTGTCAGTTTGTTGTTCTTAAGGTAGTAGTATTCCTCTAGTTGAATTAGCTCTTGTGTTCGAGCTTTCCAGGTCTCAATTGTGGGTGTCACGTCTGTTTTCCAAGCTCTAGCTATGAGTGGACTTTGCTCCATTCAGGCATATCTGAAGGAGGTGTGAACGTAGTTTACAGGAATGTTTGGGCTTGTCGTTGAATAATACCATGGTAGGCATGATTTCAAATGATGCATCAAATAATGGGGTTACAAATCGCTGCAGTGCTAGCCAAAAGACTTACAGCTTAGGAAATGACCACCAATATGTATCATATGGCCAACGGCCCCGTAGCCCCTCCAGCATTTAGAAGAAGAACCAGGATATATACGTGTTAACCTCATCGGTGTTAGGTACCACCCTGGTTATGATTTTGTAATTCATTTTCAGGATTTGAGTAGATGTTGATGAACTGTGAGTGTATTGATATAGACGTTCCCACTGCTCCTCAGAGATCTCTAATTCCAACTCGGCTGACCAAGACTGTGTGGTTTTAGGTAACTGTTTATATAGACATGCGTCTAACCCCTGGAAATGGCTAGGGAACCCTTCAGGGCCTTCCCGTGTCTACATATGGATTTGAAGTGTGTTAGGGGGCGAAGAAGAGAGAGTCTGTGGGGGGGAGGTTGCTAGAAGATGTTTTAATTGGGAGTATTTGAGCCAGTGTTTAAAGGTGCCCTGCAGTATATCTGACAAGTCGGATGCAGATTTCAAGGTGCCCAGATGGAGAAACTCGCAGATTGGAGATGAGAAGCCCAGATCAGAGAATCGAGTATATTTGTCCGCAGTGTGTATCCGAGATCTTTTTAAATTTAATTTATTTCCAAACCCACTCCGTGGGTATCCTTCGCTCCTTTCCAATCCATGTATAATACCTAGATTTCAAAATGGCGCTTAAAAATTGCTCTCACCGCAAACGTCACTCCCTGAAAGACTGCCTGGAACATAGTAGACCCGCTCTAACGATCAGACATCACAAGATTGAGCTGTGCTTTGACAGGTAAGTTGTGTACCCTTATAGAATCTCCCTAGTAATAACGAGCAATTATAATAATTATCTTATTATATTCTGTACAGATTTTTATAATTACTTTCTATAAAGTGTTATATAATGTAAACCGTGTATTTGTATTGAATCACCCTAGTAATAACAAGCAATATAAATAATTATCCGATTCTTATATTCCTAACAGCTTATTACAAATACATTGTTAAAGTGTATATAATCGACATGTAGGCCGTTGTACTTTTAAAGAATCACCCTAGTGATAACGAGCATTATAAATATTTATCCTATTGTTATATTCTATATTTATTGAAATTACTTTAATACAACAATTCATTCAGTGCTGCAAATATAAAATAAATTGATAGAATTTCATAACCAAAAAATTTAAAATTAAGAAATAAAGTTACCTGATATATGATGTGGAGCGAAAATCACCAACTAAATGCAGCAACAAAAGGATAGATTGCATATATAATTATCTTAATGAATATTTAAAATAAGTTACCGATTTAGTTGGTGATCATCAACTCTGCATTGTAACCAGCAATAAATAATTGGCTAGAGATAAGACCATCAAAGCTATTAGTCTTTCTATTGTAAATAGAAAGTCTGGATAACCTATTTCATAGATTTTTTTTTCAAATTCGCAAGCCTCATTAGTATTTTGCTGTGGGTAACTTCGGCTTTACTACTTCATAGTGCGCATGTGCATTAGAGCCGCATTTATGTGCATGCGTATTGGGAACAAATAAAGGAAATTAATGAGATGCATAAAATAGCAATTTCATTGGTTAAAGGATTTTGAACACGCAGTGCCAAAAATAGTGGGCTGGAAAATGTGATAATGAAAATATGACTTTTATAACGTTACAGTGCTTACATATAATATGTTCGTTGTTTGGATTAAAATGTTAAAAGAAAGTAATCCTTTAAACACGTCTATGGGAAAGAGTGATTTAAGGAGGAAAGGGGCACAGACTGATGAACAAATGCAGTGGTGGACCTAATGAACAGGGGGCCTTGTGCAAGAATTATATCTTGCATAAATCAAAGCACACATTTAATTCTGTAAAGTACTTTATAGTGTATGATATGAAAGAGTAAAATACAGTTGTAATCTGAACAGTACCTCACTGTAGCTTTTCAAAACCAAAACAAACAAGTAAATCAGAGACTGAGATACTACATGCCCATTAAATTCTCATGCTCAGCATTGGAAGCAGAATGCACATTACATTCAATGCAACCAGCACTGCTGCAATAGTAAAAACCTGGTCTTCAGCTACTTCACTCTTGCTCCTTGCGATAGAGAAAATCATTATAGCCATTTTTCTAGAGGTCGCAAAAAAAGTGGTCAGACTGTTAGAGCATCCAGAGGAGTTTCTCATTTTGTGGGGCATCACTAGGCCGTCAGGTCTGACAAGGCACCAGTCTGAAGGACTTTTTAATCTGCTACTGTCCCATAGGCTGCACAATTTTTTTTACCAATTAAGAAATGCAATATACCGGGGAACTTATACAATGTGCACGGTTGAGCCACGCTGTCATTCACTCCTAGTCCATCCCTCCCCTATTTGGCTATCTCTAACACAAGCCTTTTAGAATTTTAAATAAAAGAGGGAAATGATAAATTTATATATATTACAGTGTCCAATCTGTGTTTTTAATAATAGTTGGCAGGCGCAGCTGCTGTCTCTGAGACTCTGCGTGGGTCCAACCACAGCCCTTGGGCCCCAGTGCAGTGTCACCGCCTGCACCAGCAGTAGTTTTGCCCCTGGGTGGATGGACCCGTAGCATCTAGGTTTACTCAGTCTGTATATACACATAGATATTATTATCCCTATTTCCTGCTTGTATAAAAGACACGTGTGCGCATAACTTTCTCACCCAGGGCCCGATGAACTAAAGGTCTCTGGGCTGGCCAGATGATTAAATAATGCTCACCTGTACTTCTGTTTCCCTGGTGGAATGATCTAATGCCACTTTTTACCATGAAAAACAGGGTGGCGAATACTGCATGTTAGTATGAAAAGTGCAAAATAAAATTTGTATTTTAACCATCATACAAAACAAATAATTGAACTATTTACACAAAAATAAGCTGGGAAAATTTGTATTGTTAAGGCGCATCAAAAATCGTAATGAAATTATTCACAAAAAACATAATTTATGTAAGAACTTACCTGATAAATTAATTTCTTTCATATTGGCAAGAGTCCATGAGCTAGTGACATATGGGATATACAATCCTACCAGGAGGGGAAAAGTTTCCCAAACCTCAAAATGCCTATAAATACACCCCTCACCACACCCACAATTCAGTTTAACGAATAGCCAAGCAGTGGGGTGATAAAGAAAGGAGTAGAAAGCATCAACAAAGGAAATTTGGAAATAATTGTGCTCTATACAAAAAATCATAACCACCATAAAAAGGGTGGACCATGGACTCTTGCCAATATGAAAGAAATGAATTTATCAGGTAAGTTCTTACATAAATTATGTTTTCTTTCATGTAATTGGCAAGAGTCCATGAGCTAGTGACATATGGGATATCAATACCCAAGATGTGGATCTCCACTCAAGAGTCCACTAGAGAGGGAGGGAATAAAAATAAAAACAGCCATATTCCGCTGAAAAAATGAATCCACAACCCAAAAAAATAAGTTATTTTCATTTTTGAAAGAAAAAATCTTAAATCAAAATCAGAAGAATCAAACTGAAACAGCTGCCTGAAGAGCTTTTCTACCAAAAACTGCTTCCGAAGAAGCAAATACATCAAAACGGTAGAATTTAGTAAATGTATGCAGAGGACCAAGTTGCCGCTTTGCAAATCTGATCAACTGAAGCTTCATTCTTAGAGGAGACTGATCTAGTAGAATGAGCTGTAATTCCCGATTCCAAATAAGCTTGATGAATCAAAAGTTTCAACCAAGAAGCCAAGGAAATAGCAGAAGCCTTCTGACCTTTCCTAGGACCAGAAAATAAAACAAATAGACTGGAAGTCTTCCTGAAATCTTTAGTAGCTTCCACATAATATTTTAAAGCTCTTATCACATCCAAAGAATGTAAGGATCTTTCCAAAGAATTCTTAGGATTAGGACACAAGGAAGGGACAACAATTTCACAACCTTAGGTAAAAATTGAAAAGAAGTCCACAAAACTGCCTTATCCTGATGAAAAATCAGAAAAGGAGACTCACAATAAAGAAATTCTTCTAGCAGAAGTGATGGCCAAAGGGAACAATACTTTCCAAGAAAGTAGTTTAATGTTCAAAGAATGCATAGGTTCAAATGGAGGAGCCTGTAAAGCCTTCAGAACCAAATTAAGACTCCAAGGAGGAGAAATTGATTAAATAACAGGCTTTATGAACTAAAGCCTGTACAAAACAGTGTATATCAGTAAGTATAGCAATCTTTCTGTGAAATAAAACAGAAAGAGCAGAGATTTGTCCTTTCAAAGAACTTGCAGACAAACCCTTGTCCAAACCATCCTGAAGAAACTGTAACATTTTAGGAATTCTAAAGTCTTCCAAACTCTATAATAAATCTTTCTAGAGACAGATTTACGAGCTTGTAACATAGTATTAATCACTGAGTCAGAGAAACCTCTATGACTTAGTACTAAGCGTTCAATTTCCATACCTTCAAATTTAATGATTTGAGATCCTGATGGAAAAACGGACCTTGAGAAAGTAGGTCTGGCCATAACGGAAGTGGCCAAGGCGGGCAACTGGACATCCAAACCAGATCTGCATACCAAAACCTGTGTGGCCATGCTGGAGCCACCAGCAACACAAATGATTGTTCCAAGATGATTTTGGAAATCACTCTTGGAAGGAGAACTAGAGGCGGGAAAATGTAAGCAGGATGATAACACCAAGGAAGTGTCAGCACATCCACTGCTTCCGCCTGAACATCCCTGGACCTGGACAGGTATCTGGGAAGTTTCTTGTTTAGATGAGAGGCCATGAGATCTATTTCTGGAAGACCCCACATCTGAACAATCTGAGAAAATACATCTGGATGGAGAGACCACTCACCTGGATGTAAAGTCTGGCGGCTGAGATAATCCGCCTCCCAATTGTCTACACCTGGGATATGCACCGCAGAGATTAGACAGGAGCTGGATTCCGCCCAAGCAAGTATCCGAGATACTTCTTTCATAGCTTGGGGACTGTGAGTCCCACCCTGATGATTGACATATGCCACTGTTGTGATATTGTCTGTCTGAAAACAAATGAACGGTTCTCTCTTTAACAGAGGCCAAAACTGAAGAGCTCTGAAAATTGCACGGAGTTCTAAAATATTTATTGGTAATCTCGCCTCTTGAGATTTCCAAACCCCTTGTGCTGTCAGAGATCCCCAAACAGCTCCCCAACCTGAAAGACTCGCATCTGTTGTGATCACAGTCCAGGTTGGCCAAACAAAAGAATCCCCTTGAACTAAATGATGGTGATCTATCCACCATGTCAGAGAGTGTTGTACATTGGGATTTAAGGATATTAATTGGGATATCTTTGTATAATCCCTGCACCATTGATTCAGCATACAAAGCTGTAGAGGTCTCATGTGAAAACGAGCAAAGGGGATCGTGTCCGATGCTGCAGTCATGAGACCTAAAACTTCCATGCACATAGCCACTGAAGGGAATGACTGAGACTGAAGGTGCCGGCAGGCTGCAACCAATTTTAAACATCTCTTGTCTGTTAGAGACAGTGTCATGGACACTGAATCTATCTGGAAGCCTAAAAAGGTGACCCTTGTCTGAGGAATCAAGAAACTTTTTGGTAAATTGATCCTCCAACAATGTTTCCGAAGAAACAACACTAGTTGATTCGTGTGAGATTCTGCAGTACGTAAAGACTGAGCTAGTACCAAGATATCATCCAAATAAGGAAACACCGCAATACCTTGTTCTCTGATTACAGATAGTAGGGCACCCAGAACCTTTGAAAAGATTATTGGAGCTGTTGCTAGGCCAAATGGAAGAGCAACAAATTGGTAATGCTTGTTTAGAAAAGAGAATCTCAGAAAATGATAGTGTTCTGGTGAATCGGAATATGAAGGTATGCATCCTGCAAGTCTATTGTGGACATATAATGTCCTCGCTGAACAAAAGGCAGAATAGTCCTTATAGTCACCATCTTGAAAGTTGGTACTCTTACATAACGATTCAAAATTTTCAGATCCAGAACTGGTCGGAATAAATTTTCTTTCTTTGGTACAATGAATAGGTTTGAATAAAACCCCAAACCTTGTTCCTGAGGAGGAACTGGCATGATTACCCCTGAAGGCTCCAGGTCTAAAACACACTTCAGAAAAGCCTGAGCTTTTACTGGATTTACTGGGATACGTGAGAGAAAAAATCTTCTCACAGGAGGTCTTACTCTGAATCCTATTCGATACCCTTGAGAGACAATGCTCTGAATCCAATGATTTTGGACAGATTTTATCCAAATATCCTTGAAAAACCTTTAATCTGCCCCCTACCAGCTGAGCTGGAATGAGGGCCGCACTTTCATGCAGACTTAGGGGCTGACTTTGGTTTCCTAAATGGCTTGGATTTATTCCAATTTGAGGAAGGCTTCCAATTGGAAGCAGATTCCTTGGGGGGAGGATTAAGTTTTTGTTCCTTATTCTGACGAAAGGAACGAAAATGGCTAGAAGCCTTAGATTTACCCTAAGGTTTTTTATCCTGAGGCAGAAAAACTCCCTTTCCCCCAGTGACAGTTGAAATAATAGAATCCAACTGAGAACCAAATAAATTATTACCTTGGAAAGAAAGAGATAGTAATCTAGATTTAGATGTCATATCAGCATTCCAAGATTTAAGCCACAAAGCTCTTCTAGCTAATATAGCTAAAGACATGGATCTAACATATATTTTGATAATATCAAAAATGGCATCACAAATAAAATGATTAGCATTTTGCAGTAAGCGAATAATGCTAGATATGTCAGAATCCAATTCTTGTTGCGCTAAATTCTCCAACCAGAAAGTTGATGCAGCTGCAACATCAGCCAAAGAAATTGCAGGTCTGAGAAGATGACCTGAATATAAATAGGCCTTCCTTAGATAAGATTCAAGCTTCCTATCTAAAGGATCCTTAAAGGAAGTACTATCTTCCATAGGAATAGTAGTACGTTTAGCAAGAGTAGAAATAGCCCATCAACTTTGGGGATTTTTTCCCAAAACTCTATAGATTTTGCTGGTAAAGGATACAATTTTTTAAACCTTGAAGAAGGAATAAAAGAAGTACTTGGTTTATTCAATTCCCTAGAAATCATATCAGAAATAGCCTCAGGAATAGGAAAAACCTCTGGAGAAACCACAGGAGGTTTAAAAACAGCATTTAAACGTTTATTAGACTGAACGTCAAGAGGACTGGTTACCTCAATATCCAAAGTAATTAACACTTCTTTTAATAAAGAACGCATATACTCTATTTTAAATAAATAAGTAGATTTGTCAGTGTCAATGTCTGAGGAAGGATCTTCTGTATCAGATAGATCCTAATCAGAAGAGGATAAATTATTATGTTGTTGGTCATTTGAAATTTCATCAGCTAAATGAGAAGTTTTAAAAGACCTTTTACGTTTATTAGAAGGTGGAAATGCAGACAAAGCCTTCAAGATAGACACAGAAACAAATTCTTTAAAATTTACAGGTATATCATGCACATTAGAATTTGAAGGAACTGCAACTGGCAATGTACTATTACTGATGGATACACTATCTGCATGTAAAAGTTTATCATGACAACTATTACAAATGACATTCGGCGAAATAATTTCAACAATTTTACAACAAATGCACTTAGCTTTGGTAGAACCGATGTCAGGAAGCAATGTTCCAGCAGAAACTTCTGAGGCAAGGTCAAAGTGAGACAGCTTGCAAAATGTAAGAGAAAAAACAACATATAAAGCAAAATTATCTATTTCCTTATATGACAGTTTCAGGAATGGGAAAAAATGCAAATAGCATAGGCCTCTGATAGAGAAAAAAGCAAAAGGCAAACATCAATGGGGTATTGACGCCAAGTATGACGCACAATGTAACGTAAACTTTTTTGGCGCCAAAAATAACCGGAAATAACACACTTGCGTCACTAATGACGCAAACGTGTGAAAGGTCTCAGCGTCAAGTATGACGCCGGAAATGACGAAACTGCATCATAGACGTATTTTTCCGCGCCAAAAATATTTTCGCGTCGGGAATGACACAATAAAGTTTAGCATTTGACGCACCCGCGGGCCTAATGCCGCCCGCAATTTGCAAGAAGTAGTCAATTGAAAAAAGACTAAACCCCAGGTAAGAAAAAAATTTCTTTAAAAGATGTTAATATTTCCCAAATATGAAACTGACAGTCTGCAGAAGGAAATACATGAACCTGACTCAAGGCAAATATAAGTACAATACATATATTTAGAACTTTATATAAATGCATAAAGTGCCCAACCATAGCTAAGGTGTCTTAAGTAATAAAAAATATACTTACCAAAAGACACCCATCCACATATAGCAGATAGCCAAACCAGTACTAAAACAGTTATTAGTAGAGGTAATGGTAATTTGAGAGTATATCGTCGATCTGAAAAGGGAGGTAGGAGATGAATCTCTACGACCGATAACAGAGAACCTATGAAATAGACCCCCATTAGGGAAATCATCTAATTCAATAAGCGATACTCCCTTCACGTCCCTCTGACATTCGCTGTACTCTGAGAGGAATCAGGCTTTAACAATGCTGAGAAGCGCATATCAACGTAGAAATCTTAGCACAAACTTACTTCACCACCTCCATAGGAGGCAAAGTTTGTAAAAACTGAATTGTGGGTGTGGTGAGGGGTGTTTTTATAGGCATTTTGAGGTTTGGGAAACTTTGCCCCTCCTGGTAGGATTGTATATCACTATGTCACTAGCTCATGGACTCTTGCCAATTACATGAAAGAAATTGTATTTTATCAAAAACGTAAAACTTGTATGTAAACAAATCATATTAACTATGCATAGCGTAAATTGAAATTTAAGTACTCTGGATGCACAAAAAAATTAAAATAAAGCTAGGAATTTGTACTTAAAAGTACAAAATACAAAGTGCAATTGTTAATTTTTCAAAAAATACGCTGAACATGGGCATTCCATGGGAGTATATGAAATTGTCTCTCTAATCCCAGCATAATTCTGTTAAAGGGGCAGTAAACCTACAAAATAATGTTATATAATTCTGCACATAGTTCAGCCGGCCCGATCGTGCTACCAGACCTGAGTGGGAGCGAGCTACATTGAGTGCAATGGCGCGATCGGGCCAGGCTGTGACTAGACATCTGCCCAGATGCGTTTAGGAAAAAAACAGACCCGCTCAGTACAGCAAGGAGCAGCAGTCTGAGAAATTCTACTTTATAATAAAATATTGCTGCAATATTATGTTGTATAAAGTAAGCGCTGGGATAATGTTATATAATTCTGCACTATGTGCACAATTATATAACATTATTTTGTAGGTTTACTGTCCCTTTAAGAGTTTTGCACTACAGATCTCACATTTTTTCCTTGCTAACTAAAAGTTGGCAAACTTTTCTCATAACACTCAAAATACTTACAGTATATCCCTAATAGAAAAACACATGTTTATGAAAATATAGGCGATAATAAGATGCTATTCTCAGAAAGCAGCATAATGTGATTTATATTGGCTGCAGGATTTCATTTTTAAAGTGTCACCCCCTGTTCACTGCTAACTTCGCTCCACTGTGCAAAGTGTCCCTTTCCAGTGCCCTTTTTTCGATAATTCCAACAGGGCAGCCCCTGTCAGGGTCTGCGAGAAAAAACACGTCTGAAATAGCGTGATTTAGATCATTGTTCCCCCAGTTAGATACGCAACTGTAAGCTCACAAGTCAGTCTGTACTATAGATCATCTCATGTCAACATGGTTTCCATCTCACAGTGACTCACAGGTAGGGCCCTCTACCCATTACAGTTCATATAAATGTATTATTATTAACTTATTCTGCAACTTAATGTCATAGCACTGTGTAATATTTTGGAATCACACCTCTTACCCAAGCAAACGTTTCTTAAAAATGGAAGAATATAGATGCTGACCACAATCAATATTGTACATTTTATTACCAGGTACATAAATATATACTGTATATGAAAGAAAAATAATACATTCTTTACATTTTTGCACAATTTTAAAGCATGTGCTAAACAGAACTCTAACTCAGGTTTTATTACAGTCAGATGAACTATAGAATGATGTAATATATACCCATAAAATACACCAATAAAGAGAGTAATTAATAGTTTGCGGGGGGGGGTTCCTTGGGATAAAAAAGCAATTACATGAAAAAGTTTGACAATCTGTGTATATATTTACAATATCAGCATAAAACAAACCATACAGTGATTAAAAGGACACAAAAAGACTTTTCTGTTCCATTTAAAAGAGACTGTTTTAAAATGTATTACAGGATTTTTTAAGTGAATGTTCTTATAATAAATAAACCATAATGTTTGTGGGAGTGGCCCCTTTCAACAAGTGAGCAGTAGAATCTCAGGAGTGTACCCTTCCTGTTACATTTAAATACAAACATATTTTACATAATGGGACGGTAAAGTCAAAATAAACTTGCATGATTCATATAGGGCATAACATTTTAAACATTTTTCCAATTTACTTTTATCATGAAATTTGCTTTGTTCTCTTGGTATTCTTTGTAGAAAGCTAAATCTAGGTAGGCTCAAATGCTAATTTCTAATCCTCGAAGGCCGCTTCTTATCTCAGTGAATTTTTACAGTTTTTTATAGCTAGACAGGGGTAGTTCATGTTTGCCATATAGCTAACACTGTGCACACTCCCATGGAGTTATTTATGAGTCAGCACTGATTGGCTAAAAGAACTGAAATAATGGTGCAGTCTGCAAAGGCTTAGATACAAGGTAATTAACAGATGTAAAAAGTGTATTAATATAACTGTGTTGGTCATGCAGACCTGGAGAATCTATACTATAATAACGTTTGTAACGCGTCCGTCGCCATTGGCAGTTGTGCACGCATCCTCAAAGGAATGTTGGCAGCGCGAGACAGCCAACAGAATATTGCCTGCGTGCGCAGCCAAAAGAATTCACCTAGAGGCAGCAAAGCTGCATCCAGGTGGATTCTGATAATGACAGGGTGGTGAAAGAATCCACCGAAGATGGATTCTTTCACCACCTAGCCATTTTCGGAATCCACCGGCATGCAGCAAAGGCAAACGGAGCATTACAAAAAAAAACTAACTACCCGCACGCAATAAGTATTAAAAAAAAAAACTAACCGCCCGCAATAAGTATTTAAAAAAAAAAACTAACCGCCAGCAAAAAGTTTTAAGAAAAAAAAAACCTAATAAAATTATTAACCCCTAAATACGCAAAACCCAACATTGCATTAAACCTAATTTACCTATTAACTCCAAAACCGCCAACCCCCACAATGCAAAAAAATAATTTAATGACTAAGCCCCCTAACCTAACTCCCCCTAAATTAACCCCTTATAATTACATTAAAAAAATACTTTACAGTTAAAATAAAAAATCCTAACAGTACTTAAAAAATAAACAAAACTAAGTTTAAACTAATCTAAAATTACAGAAAATAAAAAAGGCTAACATTACAAAAAAATAAACATTAAACAAATTAAAAAAATTAAACCTAATCCCTATGAAAATAAAAAGGCCCCCCCAAAATAAAAACACCCCCTAATCTAATAATAAACTACCAATAGCCCTTAAAATGGATTTTTGTAGGGCATTGCTGGTGTTAATGTTAGAGGGGGGCTTAGTATATTTTTAGGAAAAAGAGCTGTTTAACTTAGGGCAATGCCCTACAAAAGGCCCTTTTAAGGGCTATTGGTAGTTTAGATTAGAATAGGATTTTAGTTTGGGGTAGCTTTTTTTTTTTTTTTTTTTTTAAAGGGGGTAATTAGACTAGGAATATTTTTTTTTATTTTGGATAATGCAGTTTGTGTTTTTCTGTAATCTTAGCTTTTTTATTTTTTGTAAACTTTGCAAATTGATTAACTACATGGCTAAAGTTGTGTTCTTGTGCCACTTCAAATGAGGGTACAGCTGGTGAGCAAATGAGAATCAGGCATGCATCCGTATACTACAATAACTGGCTATATACTCATCAGAATAGAGGTGTTCCAGGAATTCAACTTTGACACTTCTGAAGGATTTAAACACATAGTAGAAGTAGAAGGTAATTCCTTTAATGAACATGAAATACAAAAATTAAACTTTCATGGAAATAAAGGAAATAACTAAATAACTTTATTTCTAGCATTCCATTTTTTTTGTTTTTCTGTCTGTGTGGGTAATTAGGGGTGGGATTATTTTCACCTGTTTGGGCCTTGGAAGCCTATAAATTTAGCACATTTACTCTGTGAGCTTGCTCTTTTAGGCTTGCTGTATTGATTCTCTGTTAAAGTAACATTGTCTGTTTAAGTATAATAGTTAGCTAACCAAGGTAGTTAGGAAAACAAGGTTTTGGGGTAACCAAGGGGAAATATATTTATTTTATACTTTTAAGTTAAACCTTTTATTAAGAATGTGTGAGAATCTCTTTCAGTGTACAGCTTGCCACATGTTTGCATCACTGGAGCAGCCGCTTCTGGGATTATATGTTTGTGGCAAGTGCGAGCATATTGTCTCTTTAGAAACTCGTATTGGGGATCTGGAGGAACGAATTGCAACACTACATGAAATTCAGACACTTGAAAGGGAAATGGATAGGACTGAGCTGGTTGTTAATGGTTCCAGCAGTGGGAATGGGGAGGATTCAGATGAGGAGACTCCAGGATGTAGCTGGGTCACAGTTAGAGGGCGAAGTAAGCGGAAGAGACAGGCCAGTTCTGAGCTGGTACACCCCAATAGATTTGCAAGATTAAGTGAAGATGTTGGGGATATCAGTTCAGGGGTGGCAGTGTCAGAGAGGGCCGTGTTGCCTAGTATAGTGAACAGTTCTTTAGCTGTGGAAGAGGAGCATACTATGGTGGGCAGTCCTTCAGTCATGGAAGAGGGGCATACAAGTCAGGGCCAGAGGCAGATGTTGGTGGTAGGAGACTCTATTATAAGGAAGGTTGATAGGGTAATTTGTCATCCAGACCCTTTACATAGAACAGTTTGCTGTCTTCCAGGGGCTCGTGTTAGGCATATTGTGGAGCGTATTGATAGATTGTTAGAGGGATGCGGGTCTGATCCTGCAGTCATGGTACATATTGGTACTAATGAAGAAATCAGTGGGAGATGGAGAGTCCTAAAAAATGACTTCAGGGAGTTAGGTAGCAAGCTTAAAGCAAGGACATCCAAAGTAATATTTTCTGAGATATTACCAGTGCCGTGTGTTAACTCAGTAAGGCAGAAGGAGCTAAGGTCTGTTAATTCATGGCTAAAAACATGGTGTAAAAATGAGGGGTTTGACTTTTTAGAACACTGGGCTGATTTTTCACTAGGGTACAAATTGTACAGTAAGGATGGATTGCACCTGAATGACATGGGTGCAGGTGTGTTGGGGGAAAGGATGGTAGCACGTTTAGAGAACCTTTTAAACTAGGCAAAGGGGGGGAGGGTCAATTTGAACAAAATAGAACAGAGAGATCAGTGTCTGAATATGTCACTCCATTAATATCTCAAGGAAGGGATGACTTAAGAAATGTCACATTAGAAAGTATAGAGGAAAGTACACCAAGTAGCAGCAGAAAGCACATGAAAATTAAATGTATGACAACAAATGCAAGAAGCATGACAGGTAAAATGGGGGAGCTGACGCTCTTAGTTGCAGAAGAGGACTATGATGTTATCAGTATAACTGAAACTTGGTGGGATGATTCACATGACTGGGCAGTTAACTTAGAGGGGTATACATTATTTAGGAGGGACAGGAATAATAAAAGGGGTGGAGGAATCTGCATGTATATTAAACCTGACCTTAAACCTACAATAAGGGAAGATATTTATGATACAAGTGACAATGTAGAGACCCTGTGGGTTGAAATAAAGAGTGGGGGGAAAAATCCTAAAAAAATATTACTAGGAACATGCTACAAGCCTCCCAACATTAGTGACCCAGAGGAAACTCAACTACTTATCCAAATAGGTAAGGCTGCTAATAACAGTGCTGTAATTATGGGAGATTTTAACTACCCTGATATAAACTGGGCCAATGAAACTAGTAATTCAGCTAAGGGGGATAGATTTTTAAATGTTCTCAGGGATAACTTCTTGTCACAATTAATAGAGGAGCCAACTAGGAGTAAAGCTATATTGGATTTAGTGCTATCAAACAATACAGATATAATATCAAACATAGAAGTTAAAGAACATTTGGGTAACAGTGATCATAACATGGTCACATTTGAAATCTCTTTTCATATGCAGTGTTTTAAAGGCTTAACTAAGACTTTTAATTTCAAGAAAGCAAAATTCAACGATTTAAGGAAATCATTAAATAATATAAATTGGGACAATGTATTTTCTAATAAAAATACAGAGGATAAATGGATAATATTTAAAAAATTGTTAACTAAATATACATATCAATACATACCATATGGTTATAAAAATAAAAATAAATAAAATAAGCCGTTATGGCTAAATAAAAATGTGTTAAAAGAAATTAGGAAAAAATGTAGGGCATTTAAATTATTAAAAGAAAATAGTACAGACTCAGCATACAATATTTATAAGGAATGTAACAAAGCATGCAAAAAAGCAATCAAATTAGCCAAAATTGAAAATGAAAAATTAATTGTCAAGGATTCTAAGTCTAACCCTAAAAGGTTCTTTAAGTACATAAATAGCAAAAAATCTAAGAAGGATAATATAGGTACATTAAAATGTGTGGAGGGTAGCATGATAAATAATGACAGGGAAAAGGCTGAGGTACTAAACCAGTTTTTTTCTTCAGTATACACAAGAGAGGAACCATTGAATGATACTTTGGAACAGAATAGAACATGCCAGTCCATACCACTAACTGGGTTTTGTTTAGAGGATATCAGGAAAAAACTAAAAAATATTAAGGTAAATAAAACTCCAGGCCCAGATGGAATACACCCAAGGGTGTTAAGTGAATTTAGCACTGTTATAGACAAACCTTTACTCTTAATTTTTCAAGACTCATTATCCTCAGGCATGGTACCCCAGGATTGGCGTAAAGCTGATGTGGTGCCACTCTTCAAAAAGGGAAGCAGGGATGATCCAGGAAGCTATAGACCAGTTAGTCTGACATCAATAGTGGGGAAGATATTTGAAGGGATTATAAGGGATTATATTGATGAGCATATTCGTGTAAACAAGATTATGAGTTCTAATCAGCATGGCTTTAGGAGAAATAGATCATGTCAAACTAATCTAATTAGATTCTACGAGGAAGTAAGTAAAAATATAGATAAAGGGGAATCAGTTGATGTGATATACTTAGATTTTGCAAAGGCATTTGATACAGTGCCACATGAGAGATTAATGCACAAAATTAAGGGACTGGGAATAGCTGAAAATGTTAGCTCATGGATAAATAACTGGATAAAAGATAGGGAGCAACGAGTAGCAGTAAATGGATCATACTCAGATTGGACAAAGGTAATCAGTGGCGTCCCCCAGGGATCAGTACTGGGCCCTGTTCTTTTTAATATTTTTATAAATGACTTGGAGCAAGGATTAAATAGCGACATCTCTATTTTTGCAGATGATACTAAGTTAAGTAAGGTCATTAGGTCAGAGCAGGATGAACTCTCTTTGCAAAGGGATTTGCTAAAATTAGAACTATGGGCAAGTGAATGGAAAATGAGATTTAATACGGAAAAATGTAAGGTTCTACATTTTGGAAGTAAAAATAAGCAGGCTATGTATTTTTTAAATGGGACAAGACTTAGCCAAACACAGGAGGAAAGGGATTTGGGAGTAGTAATAGATAACAAGCTAAAGATGAGTGCACAATGCAGGGCAGCGGCTTCAAAGGCTAATAAGATACTAGCATGTATTAAAAGAGGCATTGATTCAAGGGAGGAAAGCATAATTCTGTCATTATATAAAGCCCTGGTAAGACCTCACCTTGAGTTTGGAGTGCAGTTCTGGGGACCGATTGCTAAAAAAGATATTGCAGAACTAGAAAAAGTTCAGAGAAGGGCCACAAAGCTAATAAGGGGATTGGAGAAATTAACCTATGAGGAGAGGCTAGCCAAACTGGGTCTGTTCTCTTTAGAAAAAAGGCGCTTGAGAGGTGACATGATTACTTTATATAAATATATTCAAGGCCCATATACAGAGATGGCAGAAGCTCTTTTTATTCCAAGAAAATTGGTTCTGACAAGAGGTCATAATTTAAGGTTGGAGGAAAGGAGATTTAATCTCCTGCAACGGAAACGTTTTTTCACTGTAAGAGCAATAAAATTGTGGACCTCATTACCAAAGGAGGTAGTGAATGCCAATACCATAGATACATTTAAAAATAGTCTGGATAAATTTCTGTATATAAACAAAATTCATGGATATGATTGCTAGTATTAAATGGGTCACATTTTAATGGGGTTATTTAAGCTTAACTGGAGCTTTTTGTAAGTATTTTAGATTTGTATAGGTTGAACTCGATGGACTTCAGTCTTTTTTCTAGTATTAAATGGGTCACATTTTAATGGGGTTATTTAAGCTTAACTGGAGCTTTTTGTAAGTATTTTAGATTTGTATAGGTTGAACTCGATGGACTTCAGTCTTTTTTCAACCTTATCTACTATGTTACTATGTTACTATGTTACTATGATTCGGATAGAAAATGCAATTAAAAAAAAACTGCTATTTTCTTCCTTTATGGGATTTAAAGGGACATGAAACCCAAACATTTTCTTTCATGATTAAGGTAGAACATACAATTTTAAACAACTTTCCTGTTTACTTCTATTATCAAATTCTCTTTGTATCTTTTGTTAAAGGAGCAGCAATGCACTACTGGCTTCTAACTGAACACATAGGTGAGCCAATGACAATCAGTATATATATGCAGACACCAATGAGCAGCTAGAACCTAGGTTCTTTGCTGCTCCTGAGCGTAAAGAGACAGTATACACCAATTTTCATATAACTGCATGTAATAGACACTACTATAAAGAAGAATATGCACAGATACTGATATAAAAGTATAAAACCATTTAAAAGCTTACTTAGAAGCTTTCAGTTTCATGTCCCTTTAAAAAGATGCAGTTGCCCCTATAAACCATCTTGTTTCCTGGTTGAGTCTTCCCCTCTCAAGGCTGACAAGGATGTCTCATTTATTATTTTATTTTCACGTTTTATTGTGTGTGTATACTGTATATTATCTGTGGGGTGACAGTAGAGCGCTGGTACAAAAGGAGATACCACACACTTACAGAATGAGAAGATCCTTCGTTCTCCTCAGAATTTAAGTGAAAAAGGGGGGGAGTGGGGTAAGTGCGCTAAAAAAGCTAAAGGTATCAGAACAAGGTATATTTTTCTTTAAGGGTCATTAATATTACCTTAATTTTTTTATATATGTGATCTCCGAAATATATATTAAAATAGTAAATGAAAATTAATTATTAAAACTTCATTTTTTAATGAAATAAACAAATGTTGATAAAGGTGTTCTTTAGGAGTGGATTTAAACTTTGTGTAAGTGATATAGAAAAGTTATAAGATATAATTTTAAGGCGATACAAAAATAACTCAGTCTGGATAAACGAATCTATCACACCAAAAGTTATTACGAGAGTTAACCACACAAGATTCTACTGTGCTTATATGATATATAGTTTTTGACTATTCGCTGTTCATCACATAGATTGTTTTATAGAAGTTTTTTTAGATTTTTATGGTTTTAGAGAAACTTTAGGCTGTGCAATTGGGGAGACGTCCCCTATCTAATTGTTATATTGTAATATTTTTAATTGAAAATAAATCTGTAAGATTCTTTACATCTGTGTGCATTTATTATATAAGGGCTATCTGTTAGGTCCCTTGGATCCTGCTAATTTTTAGTCTGGACCAATAAATATATAATCTCAAATATTGCTATTGGTACTACACTTTCTACTACCTAGTCTCTAAGTACTGTATTATCCTATATATAGGATATTTTCAAACATAATAAATTCCAAACACTGTTAATGACACATTTTGTCACATCACCTTATTAGCAACAATTTTAGTTACTTTTCACATCACCTCGTTAGCAACAATTTTAGTTACTTTTCTATATCACTTACACAAAGTTTAAATCCACTCCTAAAGAACACCTTTATCAACATTTGTTTATTTCATTAAAAAATGAAGTTTTAATAATTAATTTTCATTTACTATTTTAATATATATTTCGGAGATCACATATATAAAAAAATTAAGGTAATATTAATGACCCTTAAAGAAAAATATACCTTGTTCTGATACCTTTAGCTTTTTTAGCGCACTTACCCCACTCCCCCCCTTTTATACTGTATATTAGATTGGGCTGTTTTATAGAGAGTGTTATTTTTTAAAAAAAAGTTTGTTTTGTAATGTTTAAAAACATTTTCTCTTGTAAGATGTATCGAGTCCACGGATTCATCCTTTACTTGTGGGATATTCTCCTTCACAACAGGAAGTGGCAAAGAGAGCACACAGCAGAGCTGTCCATATAGCTCCCCCTCTAGCTCCACCCCCCAGTCATTCTCTTTGCCGGCTCTAAGCAATCGGAAGGGTAAAGTGAATGTGGTGTTAGAATTGTAGTTTTTATTTTCTACAAGCAAGAGTTTGTTATTTTAAATGGTACCGGTGTGTACTATTTACTCTCTAGCAGATAGGAGATGAAGATTTCTGCAGGGAGGAAGATGATTTTAGCATGTTGTAACTAAAATCCACTGCTGTTCCCACAAAGGACTGAGGAGTACATGAGAACTTCAGTTGGGGGGAACGGTTTGCAGGTTAGGCTACAATAAGGTATGTTCAGTCATTTATTTCTAGACAAGACTGTGATAATGCTAGAAAAGACTGTTAATATCCCCATGAGGGAAGGGTAAGCTATATTCAGAGACTAAGTATGGAATTTCAAGCTTACATAACAGGGCTAGTTTATGCTGGTTGACACTACTTCAGGGCAAACGGTTTTTATTGAAAAATTCATTTTTTGAGACACTTTGAAGGTTCCTTTGGGTTTCTTTCAGGGGTTGTTACCCACATGGCTATTACTAAAACACTTGGGAGTGTTTCTTTAGGCCTCACAAGCACCAGAGTGAGGTGGGAGGGGCCTAATTTTGTGCCTCAGATGCGCAGTTATTTTGACTAGAAGTTCAGGCTGTTTTAACATGGAGGGTCCTGCTGCAGTTTGAGGGCCTATAAGAAGCTTTTTTCCCCACAAATCTGGTCCCTAAGGGCAGGTAGGGCCACAGCAGGGCTGTGGCAAGGTGCTGTAGTTTCTTTAACCGTTTTTTGGCTTACTGTCGATCCGGTTTGGGCATTAAGGGGTTAATCGTTTTTATTGCTAGTTGTGCAATCTTACTAATGCTTTAGGTACATAATGTAAAAATTTCGAAAAGTTTGCTGCATTTTTTCACTGTTTTGCAAAATTGTGTGCCTTTTTTATTTCTTAAAGGCACAGTAACGTTTTTTTCAAAGTGTATTTTTATTTGATTAAAGTGATTTCCAAGCCTGTTTATGTTAATACTAGTCTGTTAAGCATGTCTGACACCAAGGAAAATCCTTGCAAGACTCTCAGTGTTTTTATCTAAACTGCCCGTGTTACCTGCAAAGCGTGATAGCTCTGTTTTAAGAACAGATAATGAGCATTCTGACGCTTTAGTAGCCATATCCGATATACCCTCACAACACTCTGAAGTGGGGGCGAGGGATGTGCTGTCTGAGGGACAAATTTCCGATTCAGGAAAGGTTTCTCCTCAGACAGATTCAGATACATTGGCTTTTAAATTTAACCTAGAACACCTCCGCTTATTTCTCAGGGAGGTATTAGTTACTCTGGATGACTGCTACCCTTTTTTGGTTCCAGAGAAATTGTGTAAAATGGACAAGTACCTAGAAGTTCCTGTTTACACTGATGTGTTCCCGGTCCCTAAGAGGATTGCGGATATTGTTACTAGGTAGTGGGATAGACCAGGTATTCCCTTCATTCCCCCTCCTGTTTTTAAGAAGATGTTCCCCATATCTAACCCCATGCGGGACTCGTGGCAGACGGTCCCTAAGGTGGAGGGGGCTGTTTCTTCACTTGCTAAACGCACAACCATACCAATTGAAGACAGTTGTGCTTTTAAAGACCCTATGGATGAAAAATTAGAGGGTTTACTTAAGAAAATTTTTGTTCAACAAGGTTTTCTTCTCCAAACTATTGTGTGCATTGTTCCTGTAACTACTGCAGCTGCTTTCTGGTTCAAGGCGCTGGAAGATGCGATCCAGATGGAGACCTCATATGAGGACATTATGGACAGAATTAAGGCTCTTAAGCTGGCTAATTCTTTTATCACAGATGCCGCTTTCCAACTAGCTAAGTTAGCGGCAAAGAATTCAGGTTTCACCAGTTTGGCGCGCAGGGCGCTGTGGCTAAAGTCCTGGTCGGCCGATGTGTCGTCAAAATCCAAACTATTGAACATCACTTTCAAAGGAAAGACCCTCTTCGGGCCTGAATTGAAAGAGATTATTTCAGAAATCACTGGGCAGTGGCGCCTTATCTAGACGACATCTTAATTCAGGCGTCGACTTTCCAAAGAGCCAAGTCTCACACGAGAATCGTATTGGCCTTTCTGAGGTCTGGTGGAAGGTGAACATCAAAAAGAGTTCTCTCTCCCCCCTCACAAGAGTTTCCTTCCTAGGAACTCTGATAGACTCGGTAGATATGAAAATATTTCTGACGGAGGTCAGAAAGTTAAAACTCTTAACCATTCATTCCTCGGCCATCTGTAGCTCAGTGCATGGAGACAATCGGACTAATGGTAGCGGCAATGGACATAGTCCCTTTTGCACGAATACACCCTAGACTACTGCAACTATGCATGCTCAAACAGTGGAATGGGGATTATGCAGATTTGTCTCCTCAAATACAGCTGGACCAGGGGACCAGAGATTCTCTTCTCTGGTGGTTGTCTCAGGATCACCTGTCTCAGGGAATGTGTTTCCGCAGACCAGAGTGGATCATTGTAACGACCGACGCCAGTCTGTTGGACTGGGTTGCAGTCTGGGACTCCCTGAAAGCTCAGGGCTTATGGTCTCGGGAAGAAGCTCTTCTCCCGATAAACATTCTGGAACTGAGGGCGATATTCAACGCGCTTCAGGCATGGCCTCAGCTAGCTGCGGCCAAATTCATCAGATTTCAGTCGGACAACACCACGACTGTAGCTTACGTCAATCATCAAGGGGGAACAAGGAGTTCCCTAGCAATGATGGAGGTAACCAAAATAATCAGGTGGGCGGAGGATCTCTCAGCAATTCACATCCCAGGAGTAGACAACTGGGAGGAGGATTTTCTAAGTCGTCAGACTTTTCACCCGGGGGAGTGGGAACTCCACCCGGAGGTATTTGCCCAGCTGACTCAGCTATGGGGCACTCCAGAATTGGATCTGATGGCGTCCCCTCAGAACACCAAACTTCCTCTTTACGGGTCCAGGTCCCGGGATCCCCAGGCGGTTCTAATAGATGCTCTAGCAGCGCCTTGGTCCTTCAATCTGGCCTATGTTTTTCCACCGTTTCCTCTCCTCCCTCGTCTGGTTGCCAGAATCAAGCAGGAGAGGGCTTTGGTGGTTCTGATAGCTCCTGCGTGGCCACGCAGGACCTGGTATGCAGACCTAGTGGACATGTCATCTGTCCCACCATGGACACTACCAGTGAGGCAGGACCTTCTAATTCAAGGTCCTTCCAAGCATCCAAATCTAATTTCTCTGCGTCTGACTGCTTGGAGATTGAACGCCTAATTCTATCAAAGCGTGGTCTCTCTGAGTCGGTTATTGATACCCTGATTCAGGCTAGAAAGCCTGTCACCAGGAAAATCTACCATAAGATTTGGCGAAAATATCTTTTTTGGTGTGAATCCAAAGGTTACTCATGGAGTAAGATTAGGATTCCCAGGATATTGTCTTTTCTCCAAGAAGGATTGGAGAAAGGATTATCAGCTAGTTCCTTAAAAGGACAGATATCTGCTTTGTCTATTCTTTTACACAAACGTCTGGCAGAGGTACCAGACGTTCAAACATTTAGTCAGGCTTTAGTCAGAATCAAGCCTGTTTATAGACCTGTGGCTCCACCATGGAGTCTGAATTTAGTTCTTTCAGTTCTGCAAGGGGTTCCGTTTGAACCTTTACATTCCATAGATATTAAGCTTTTATATTGGAAAGTTTTGTTTTTGGTTGCTATCTCTTCTGCTTGAAGAGTATCAGAGTTATCTGCTTTACAGTGTGATTCACCTTACCTGGTTTTCCATGCAGATAAGGTAGTTTTGCGTACCAAACCCAGTTTTCTTCCTAAGGTTGTGTCTAATAAGAATATTAACCAGTAAATTGTTGTTCCTTCTCTGTGTCCTAATCCTTCTTCGAAGAAGGAACGTCTGTTACACAATATTGATGTGGTTCGTGCTTTAAAGTTTTATTTACAAGCAACTAAGGATTTCAGACAAACACCTTCATTGTTTGTTATCTATTCTGGTAAGAGGAGAGGTCAGAAGGCGACTGCTACCTCTCTTTCCTTTTGGCTGAAAAGCATCATCTGTTTGGCCTATGAGACTGCTGGCCAGCAGCCTCCCGAAACAATTACTGCTCATTCTACCAGAGCAGTGGCTTCCACATGGGCTTTTAAAAATGAGGCTTCTGTTGAACAGATTTGTAAGGCAGCGACTTGGTCTTCGCTGCATACTTTTTCCAAATTTTACAAATTCGATACTTTTGCTTCTTCAGAGGCTATTTTTGGGAGAAAGGTTTTACGAGCAGTGGTGCATTCCATTTAAGGTACCTGTCTTGTTCCCTCCCTTCATCCGTGTCCTAAAGCTTTGGTATTGGTATCCCACAAGTAAAGGATGAATCTGTGGACTCGATAAATCTTACAAGAGAAAACAGAATTTATGCTTACCTGATAAATTACTTTCTCTTGTGATGTATCGAGTCCACGGCCCGCCCTGGCTATTAAGTCAGGTAGTGTTTCTGTTTAAACTACAGTCACCACTGCACCTTATGGTTTCTCCTTTTTCTTCCTAACCTTCGGTCGAATGACTGGGGGGTGGAGCTAGAGGGGGAGCTATATGGACAGCTCTGCTGTGGGCTCTCTTTGCCACTTCCTGTTGGGAAGGAGAATATCCCACAAGTAAAGGATGAATCCGTGGACTCGATACATCACAAGAGAAAGTAATTTATCAGGTAAGCATAAATTCTGTTTTTTGTGATTCTGGTATGGATTGTGAAATTCATTCAGAAGTTGACTGTTGTAGGGTAGAAAGGGCTCCATTTGTTTCAGTGGTGCCAATCTCACAACTCCTCTAACTAGGGAAACTTCTTTGAATTCCATAATTTTTGAGTGTTGAAGTTGCAGCAGTTTTTTTAAAGGCATACTAGTTTTACCAACAAGTCCTATTTTATCTAGGCCATTGCCTCATGTTATCTAAAAAGTAGCTCCTTAAAGGAACATTAAACACATTGAGACGGTAATATAAAATTATAAATTGTATATATAAAAAAATAACTCTGCAATATACTTTCATTATTTATTTTGTCCTCTTTTCCTGTAATTCAATTCTGAAATTGAGAGCTTTGAAAATGGAAGTGCAGAACACTGTTATATTCCCTACAGCCATTGGCTGTACACTCTAGTGACCTATTTATAACTGTCCCTAATTGGCCACAGCAGAGAAAATAGCATGGTGGCTCCCATTGTTTTATAGACATTAACACTTTAAACTTATTTTGTCACTATTTAAACTAATGAAACTTTAAAAAATACATCTATGTGTTATTCCCAGACTAATCTTGTCTTTGAATGCTTTATTTAATCTAGAATTTATTTAGGGCTAGATTACAAGTGGAGTGGTAATTTATTGCACGCCTGTAAACAGGCAAATTCACCCTGTTTACAGGCACGATAAATAACGAGCCATTACAATTAGCTCTCAGAAAAGAGATCAGATCTCTGGTTAATTTTCTAAAAGTGCCCCAAATGCCCCCCAAATAAAGGGCCTTTTTGTTTTTTATGAAAAAAATGTAGCTTTTTTTACCATAAAAAAACTACTGCACTAGGCAGTTTTTAAGGGGTTAAAAGTGGCGGATGTGGTCTGTTAGAAAAAAAAGGCACTTAAAAGTGCCTTTACATTGCAGTCTATATGGGAACTGTGTGTTCCCTGTAAATATATATGTATATGCTTATAAACATATATATTTATGTGTTATTATGTGTTTATACACATTTTAACAGAAGTATATATGTACAGGTAGCCCTCAGTTTACGCTGGGGTTAGGTTCCAGAAGGAATGGTTGTAAATTGAAACCATTGTAAATTGAAACCCAGTTTATAATGTAAGTCAATGGGAAGTGAGGGAGATAGGTTCCAGGCCTCTCTCAAAATTGTCATAAGTAACACCTAATACATTATTTTAAAGCTTTGAAATGAAGACTTTAAATGCTAAACAGCATTATAAGCCTAATAAAATAATCACACAACACAGAATATATAATTAAACTAAGTTAAATGAACAAAAAACATTTGCTAAACAGCATTGTAAACCTAATAAAATAATCACAACACAGACTTCACTTGCATTTTTTCTGCAAACAGTTCTTTCTATGCATTCCAGTCTGGACTGATTTATAGACAGGAAGATCTTGTTCCTTTGAAATCTGCTCGATAGCTCAGGTCTGGTTAAACTGATTAATTTCGGCTTGCTTGGCTTTGCTGCTACACAAGCGGACAGCTCCACCTACTGGCTATTTTAATAAATGCACTGCTTCTCAATGCTTTTCAATAGCAGTCACATGACTGGAAAAAAAGGTTGTTATTCTGAAACGGTGTAAATTGAACCGTTGTAAAACGAGGGCCACCTGTATATATTCATGTACATATATATTTAAAATTGCTGGCCATTGCTGCGTGACTTACCTCCTTCGCTGCGCTAGTTCTCATATTGTGTCTGATGGCATGAGAACAAGGCTCCCATTGGAGCCTATAGAATTGCTCTCTTGTGAGCACAATGCTTCCGTGCAATGCGAATGCGAGGTTGTGTTCACATTGCACCGAACTTGTAATATAAGCGCATAAATGCGTGGGTTCGTATTACTCAGTTGAGCACAAATATCACTTTCGCAGAAGCAATATTTTGCACTCAACTTGTAATATAGCAAATCGTTTTTAATGTCTCTTTAACAGAGAACCTATAGTATGACAACAATTAAAGGGGCATTAAACACCTCTTGCTTTTGTCCCAAAATTATGCTTGTCCCTCTAAAGAGGTCAAAAAACTAATTTCTTAAACTTAGATTCCTTTAGAATGTTGCAAGTTGCTTGAACCAGCTATTGACTTAAAACATTTTATTTTTTCTTTAGTAGATTTTATTAAACTTTTAAATCCTACCCCAAAAACAATTGTAAAGGAGAAAAACAATATTAAAATATATTTCAGCAAGACCAGTAGTTTCATCTTTTTATTTCTTTAGCAAAAAAGTTAAAGAAATGTTAAAGGGACTTTCTAACTGAAAAGGAACAGTAAAGTCAAAATTAAATCTCCAAGACTCAGATAGAGCATGCAGTTCTAAACAACTTTCCTATTGACTTCTATTATCTAAATGTGCTCAGTCTTTTTATATTCACACCATCTGGGGCACTAGCTCCTACTGAGCATGTGCAAGAATTCACACTGTATACGTATACTGTATACACATTTTGTGATTGGCTGATGGCTGTCACATGATGCAGAGGGAAGGAAAATTCTATTAACTGAAATTTGTCAGAAAAAATATACTACTCATTTAAAACTCATTTAAAACTAAGTGCTTTTACATTGTCTTTTTATTATGAATTTGCATTTGTTGGTTATGTACTTCTACTGTGCTTGATGGTTCTTTAAACTGCTTTAATTAATTTGTTTGTTATTACTATTGTCCCTTGCTAATTACTTGATTAACGCAGATAAAAGAGATTAAGCTTATAATTAAAGGCCACTTTACCACAACACATTGAGTCCTGATCTGGAGGAGTGGCACATACAAGTGTAGGACTTTAGAGAAATAAAACCCAGATTTTTTCTTCTTTCATGTTAAAAATAGATCATACAATTTTAAACAACTTTCTAATTTACTTCTATTATCTTATTTTCTTGGTATCCTTTGTTAAAGGGACATACAACTCAAAAAAATCCTTTCAAGATTCAGACAGAGCACACAAGTTATTAATTTGTTTCCATTATCTTTATTTGCTTCCCTTTCTTGGTATCCTTTATTGAAAATCATACCTAGGTAGGCTCTTGGACAGCAATACCCTACTGGGAGCTAGCTGAAGATTTGTGGCTGCTTATATATTACAGTTCTCATTTGCTCCCCTGTGTTCAGCTAGCTCCCAGTAGTGCATTGCTGCTCCTTCAACATAGGATAGCAAGCGAGTAAAGCAAATTTAATAATAGAAGTCCATTAGAAAGTTGCTTAAAATCGCGTGCTCTATATGAATCATGAAGGGAAATTTTGGGTTTCATCTCTGTTTAAGCCCTTTTTTGAGCATTAAATGCTTGTTAGCAAAGGGCACTGAGGCAAAATATCTTGAGATAATGAATCTGAGTATTTAGTATTTGCAATCAAATGTCCACTTATTTTAGGGAGAAAACTGTAGGTTATACTGTCCCTTTAATCCATTTGTAACCACCCATCATATTCTCTCATGCTAGACCTTCATCTGTAATTCTCTGTTAGCCCAAGGCTTGTGCCATAAAACACTTCTGCGGCCAGACACCCTCCTTGATAATTATTGCGTTAAGTATTTGACTTAAAGGGACATTAGTATAAAGGGATTATCTATCTTTTTAAACAATAACTATTCTGGAGTAGACTGCCCCTTTAAAGAATGGTTTTCACATATTGAATTGGAAGGCTATGCATACAGTAAGATAAAGCATCTGACTTTGTTTTTATAGGTTGTTATTGCATTCAGTGCATAGTGAATATTGTCAGCAGTGAGTCATGGAGCTGCATGCTGTAACACAGATCAGGTATGTGATTATTTGTGGCATTCCTTGTTCAGATGTGATTCTCTCAGCTATCTATTACTCTTGCCTACAGCATCACAAGGTTTAAAACAGATCACATTTTGTGACACTTTCTTTTTTTTTAATAATTGCACCCACCTCTAAATTCAAAGGAAAATACCTTTTTGGAACATTTCTTCAGCACTGTTATATATTTAGGTTATTCACAGATTGCAATGCTAAAATAAAGCAAGATTCAAAAATGTCACCAGTACCCATATGCAGTTATTTCCCTTAAATGACCTTTAAAGGGACATAAAGCCCACATTCTTTTGTGATTTAGAAAGAGCGTGCAATTTTAAACAACTTTCCCATTTACTCTATTATCTAATTTGCTTCATTCTCTGAAATATAAATAAGCAGTAGATATTTTCTGACAAATTTAAAAATTTACTTAAAGGGACACTGAACCCAAATTTTTTCTTTCATGATTCAGATAGAGCATGTAATTGTAAGCAACTTTCTAATTTACTTCTATTATCAATTTTTCTTCATTCTCTTGCAATCTTTATTTGAAAAGAAGGCATCTCAGCTAAGGAGCCAGCAAATTCTGGGTTCAGAACCATGGACAGCACTTGTTTAAAGGTGCTGTCCAATCAGCAAGGACAACCCAGGTTGTTCACCTAAAATGGGCCGGCATCTAAACTTACATTCTTGCTTTTCAAATAAACATAACAAGAAAATGAAGACAATTTGATAATAGGAGTAAATTAGAAAGTTGCTTAAAATTGCATGCTCTATCTGAATCACAAAATAATTTCTTTGGCTACAGTGTCCCTTTAAATTAGCATGCCCCCTGTATCATGTGACAGCCATCAGCCAATCACAGACTCATCTATGTATACATTGGGTATCTGCATCATTTCATTTTATCTTTATTGTTCCTGTAACATTTCCTGGAGGCATTCTGGGACTGGGAAGTAAGTACCTTGTCAGCGGGACAACATAGGTTTTGTGGGTTGATCTGTGATCAGATGGGTGGAGCCACATGTTGTGAAGTAGGTGTGGCTTTGTGGAATGTAGGCGGAGCTGGGGCAGTTCCTAGTTTTTCTCTGGAAACAGAACATTTCCTTTCAAGGGGAGATTGCAGTAAGAACAGTGAGCCAGAGCTCCAACCTGTGACAATCCCACAGGAATCATGGGATGTGCTTGGTGAGGCTGTGCATTCACATTCATTACTTTAGGGAATTGTCAATGGTATTTTAGACTAAATATAGGAAATAGTGACTGCAGGTTGGTGTATAAAAGGGCATCAATAGATATGAAAAAAAGAACTCTTAAGATACCTTCATAGAGGATAAAAAGGATGTCCAGAAGACTATGAACTCAGGAAACAGCTTGATTTAGCTTTTCAATATTTATTTTGTTACAAGTCAATATACTCTTTGTACTTATAGGTTGTATTGGATTAAAGTGGGATGTTTCTTATAGATATATTCATTGTTCTAATGCCATCAGCAATTTATGTAGTATACAACCTGTTAATAAATTAGGTTTCCTATTTTAGGAGTGTAAAACAATAAGGCCGATATTTGACCTCATTACAGTGCAACGTAGGTGCAAAGCAGCTCAGGAAGCAAACACCAGCTTAGAACTCAGATTGTGGTGACATAACAGATAAGCTCAGAACCCAGAGGATGGTGCCAGATAATTAGAAGCTCTAATGAAGTACCAGTTGTAACCCAAGTCTATAGTCAGATAGCAAGTCAGTGGGTCAGGTTGAGATGGTCAATCAAAGCCAAATAAAGAGCCAAATAAAGAGTCTAAGGGAAAGCCAATGGTCAGGACACATAGATAAGATGAAGCACCAAGAGATATAGACAAAAAGGCCAGGAGGACAGGAACCAGAGGAAAACAAACATACAATGCAAAAAAGCCTAGAACATCAGAAACCATTAATCAATCATTTGCAAACTGACTTATCAGGGCTTGACTGGAGATCTTATCAAAGGCAGGTATGGCAGCTACAGACCAGTGTCCCCCATTTACCCCTGGCTAGGACACAGCTGGAACTGTTAAGATGTATCCCTTCCAGCACATGCTTAGGTGGCCACTGTCATTGCTGCACAAAAACTTGTGTCTCAGCGGAGTTCCACAGCCCTGCCATGTCAACAGATGTGGGTGAAAAATGTCCAAATAATTTGACATGTTTTAATAAGGTTTTACATGCAGTAATCAGTTATACTAGTTACAAAGGGTATTTTGACCCTTTATTTTGACCCTTTAGGACTATTAGAGGAAGTTAAAAAGTTTTGTCCAATTACAGCAAAAAGTAATTTATGGGCTCACTGTAAACTTTGTACAAATGACATAAATAACCTTCTGCTGACATTGTTTGTCTTGTGCAAAATGAAAATCCAACAGCTTTTTCAATTAGACTAGAGGACGGTGATATCTTTTGTAGCTATCAATCATCCAGAAAGGATTAACACCAGAAATGTAAACGTGGCCAGGGTCTTCTGAAAGTCATTAGCATTTTCTGAATTCTCTACTGCCTGAAGAAATGTATACTTTTTTTTCTAATTTCATAATGCTATATGATCATTTGCTTTAAGGGACATGAAGCCACATTATTTTTCCTTTTGTTTAAATGATTTTTATTGAAAATTGGTACATTGAAAATGAACAAGATATATAATTTCAGTTACATCATAATAGCATCATAGCTGTTCACAGTGAAGACAGTCATCATTAATGATTAATCCAATTTTCATAAGAATTTTTGGGATTTTTTGAAGGAGGAAGTGAGTCATAACATATCATTGGAAGATATAAAAGAATATAGAGGGTGCTAGTAAGCGAGGGTAGGGAGATAGGGGTTAAAAGAGGGAATGGGGGGGGGGGGAATGGTGTCCCGCCTGGCCTACTTTCTTTAAAGTCACAGGGAAGAAAGTTGTTGTAGCTTATAAAAGTTTTGGGTATAGAATGTCGGGGGACTGTTTAAGTGTGGCCATCATAAGACCCTTGATCCCATATAAATTGAATATTGCAGATCATGTCTTGTTTACCTAGATAACAGTAATGCATCCTTTCTAGCGTGAGGACATGATCTACTTCAGATTTCCATTGGGCAATAGACGGTATCTCACATGTCTTCCATTTCCTAGGGATTAAGCGTTTGGCACAAGATAGCATTAGGAGAAGCAGCTTTCTGCGGTAAGCGCAAGTGATTTTAGGAATGAGATTAAGAATTATAATTGATGGGGAGAGTGTGATTGGTACCCCCAGGGTATGGGCTATGTGTCTTTCTACTTGGTTCCAGAAGGTATGTAGGAGGGGGCACGTCCACCATATGTGGGTGAGGGTACCTTCCTCACCGCATCGTCTCCAACAGCTGGAGGAGGCATTAGGGTATATGATCCTCAGGCGCTGAGGGGTTAAATACCATCGAGCTAATATTTTGTAGTTTAATTCAGCTATGGTCAAGGATAGGGAGGCAGAATGTGTGTGTCGAAAGCATTGTCTCCAGGTCTTAGTGTCAAGGTCATCTTGGAGTTCAACTGCCCACTTAGTGAGGTATGTAGGTCTTTTTTCAGGGAAAGAGCCCCTGAGCATTCTGTACGCTAGAGAGATGTGTGCTCTATTTATATTCGGATTAATACATAGCTGTTCAAAAGTGGTCAAGGGTCTAAGTATTGTTTCTTTGTGAGGGCAGTGGGTGATCGCGTGCCTAATCTGTAGGTAGGAGTACCAATGGTGGAAGGGTGGGCCTAGTTCTTCATTAAGGGTAAGTCTGTCTTTGACTCCCGAGGTGTTGGTCACTAAATAAACTGGTAGGGACCCATGAGGTCTATTAGTTGAGTTGTGAGAGTATAGATCGTGTTTGAGAATGAGGCGATATCGAAGGAGGGGGGTCAGGGGGGAAAGTACAGTAGAGATTCCCTTTGTGTGAATGAGTACATCATCCCATACATCTAGGGAAGCCTTAATATAGTCATTGTCTTGTATAGTGCGTGGTCTGGACTCTTTAGGAATCCAGGGGAGGTCTCTTATGGGGTTAGCCTGAGCTAGATGGCCCTCCATCTGTATCCAAAGCTTCGAGGGGTTGGCATGGTTCCAAGCTATAACCCTGGCTAAATGTGCGGCTTTGTAGTAGTTAGAAAGATTAGGGACACCTAGGCCTCCATCCTCTTTACTTAAATACATGGTGTGCTGAGCTATCCTTGGGCGCTTGTATGACCATATAAAGGAGTTAATCATTTTTTGTTGTGCTGAGAGAAAGAGTTTCGGTAAGGGCAAAGGAAGGGCCTGGAACAGATATAGGTATCTAGGGACTATCATCATCTTCACCGTGTTGATGCGCCCTAGCCATGATAAATGTCCCTGTTTATGCCAGTTTTCTAGCGAGGATTTAACGTTCGTTTGGAGGTTGATAAAGTTATCTGGAAAGAGTGTGTGTGGATCTTTGGAGATTGTCAAGCCTAGATATTTTAGTTTATCTGGTAGTGTGAACTTTGTTTGTCGTGTAATGTACAGCATTTCTTGAGAGGTTAGATTTATTGGCAATAGACCCGACTTCTCCATGTTAATGGAGAAGTTGGAAACCTGTTTGTATGTGTCTAGGATTTGTATGAGAGCGGGGAGGGAGGTAGTTGGGGATTGTAGGGTGAATATCACATCATCCGCGAACAGGAGGCATTTTTGGGTAGTGTCTCCGAATTTTAGGCCTTGTATATGATGACAGTGTCTAATTTGTAGTGCCAGTATTTCAACTGTAATAGCAAATAATAGGGGTGAGAGCGGGCACCCTTGACGTGTGCCATTGGAGATGGGAAAAGGTTGGGATATATTATTGTTGACTTTAATTTTTGCGCTCGGGTTATGATAAAGGGCCTTTATTCTGGAAATGAAGAGCTCGGAAAAGCCGAACTTTGACAGAGTGGACCACATAAATTGCCAGTCCACCCTGTCAAATGCTTTCTCAGCATCCGTCGAAAGCAAGGTTAGGGGTGTGTGGGAAAGGTGGGCTTGTTGGAGTGAGTGAAGTAATCTAGTAGTGTTATCTTTCGCCTCTCTCCCCTTAATGAAGCCCACCTGATCAGGATGGACTATGTTGGGCAATATTTCATTCATGCGGTTGGCTAAAATTTTGGCATATATTTTCATATCGATATTTATAAGGGAAATCGGTCTATAGTTATTGACTACATCATTGGGCTTGCCCGGTTTAGGGATCACCGTGATCACTGCTTCTAGGAGGGAGCTGGGCAAAGCAGCACCCTGATCTATATCGTTAAAAAGTGTCAGGAGTTGGGGATTTATGTGTTCTTGTAAGAGCTGGTAAAATTTAGATGTGAGGCCGTCTGGGCCTGGGGATTTGCCATTTGGTAAGGACTTAATAACTAAGTTGATGTCCCTCAGGGTAATGGGAGAGTCTAAGAATTGTTTATCGACATCTGTGATAGAGGGTATAGGGACAGTGTTCAAGTATGTTTCTATTTCCTCTGTCCTATCTTGTGATGCGGAATCTGCTAGGTTATATAGTTGCTTATAGTAAGAAGCAAATGAGTTGACAATTTCTTCATTTTTGTGGGTTGTCTCACCAGATGGGTGGCGGATTGTCTTAATGAAATTGGAGAGCCTTTGTTTTTTAAGGGACCTGGCCAGTAGGCGGCCTGATTTGTTACTTTCTATGAAAAATTTAGATTTAGTAGTTAACGCTCTCATGTGGGCTTTTTGAATTAGAAATTTATTTAGGGCTTCTCTAGCATCGTTTAATTTGGAGAGCTTGGATGCGGAGGATGGATCTGCTCTAAGAGTGGTTTCACAGGTGGTTAGTTCACCGGATAGTGAAGTGAACTGGGCATTGTGAATTTTGCGTTGTGTGGCAGTGTGTTTCATTATTACCCCCCTGATAAAACATTTATATGCCTCCCAATTGTTCGCGGGTGTCGTGTCTTCAGGTTTGTTTAGGGCGAAGAATTCGGACGAGAGTTTTTTAATGTCATCAACTGTTGCTTGATTAGTCAGTATGTGGTCGTTGAGTCTCCAGTTGAATGTAGTATGTGGTTTGCTAGCCCACTTGAATTCTGTATGTACCATACTGTGATCGGACCAAGAGGTGTGCGTGATTTTAGAATGTACAAGGGCAGAAAGCAGAGCCTGATCGCATAATATGTAATCCAACCTGGAGTACGTGTGTTGTGGATGTGAGAAAAAAGTGTAGTCTTTTCTATTGGTATGTACTACTCGCCAGGTGTCAAATAGGTTAATAGATCGTAAGGCTGCACAATTAGAGTTGAGAGTATTATTGCGCAGATAGGATTTTCCACTAGAGGTATCTAGTGTTGGGTTCATGGGGAAATTAAAATCTCCACCCGCAATGATGGGTCCTTTAGCTAGGTCTAGTATCTTATTAACCAGGGTTTTGAAGAAGTTGGGGGTGGGTCTGTTTGGTGCATAGGTGTTTACTAATGTGACCGGGGAGCCGAAACATAGACCGACAAGAATTAGGATCCTACCCTCAGTGTCTGTGTATTTCTGTAGTAGTTCGAATGGGAAGCCTCGTCTGAATGAAATGCTGACCCCATTTTTCCTATTTGTACCAGAGCTATAGTAGTGTTGGTCAAAATATCTTTTGGATAAAGTGGGTTCGTTATGTTTCTTAAAGTGTGTTTCCTGAACCATAATAACGTCAATTTTCCGTTTATAAAAGTCATGAAACGCTATAGAGCGTTTTTCGGCTGAAAGAAAGCCCTTAACATTCTGAGTGGCTATGTGTAGTGTTTCTCCTTTATGGTGTACTGTATGAGACATCGTAATGTCGGGTGTCTAACACCAACCCACTTTTCGGTATGAAGGGACCAGACGGGACACCAAGTCAAGTAGGAGAGGAAAAGGGTATCTACTGTTAGTGTTGGGGAAGAGGGGTTTCCGAAGAAAGGTTAGTTAGTGGGGGTCAGAGGGAATGGGAGAGGAGGAAAGAGAAGTTATGACTTTTTTTGTAAAAAAACAGTATTAGAGTGAATAACAATATTTATAACAGTATTAATTCAATCAACATTAATGTAGAATGTAAAATATGAAATACAAGTATTGCGCTGAGAAGGAAGGAAAGAAAAATATGCAATAGAGTCTCAGCTCATAACCTGTAACTTTGATCTTTGAACTTTGATCTTTAGTCTCGGGGGCCTTTATTACAGGCCGGGTATCTGGGTAGAGTAAGGTAGTATGATGGTCGACTGATTTTAAGTGGTATTGTTTTAGAATGTAGGGGCATATAGCTTCTCTACATTGCCTTAATTCGGAGAAGCCCGGTTAATTGTATTATGTCCTGTCTAGTGGGGTGGGGAAATTAGTAGGAGGTGTCATGTGGGGACCCTGTTCTGTGAGTTGAAGTGTAGTCGATGTTCGATGGAGTCAGAGTGTATGTGCGCTGTCCATGCTACTAGAATTAGGTCAGGCGATGTAGGGTCGTGGACATTTAAATGGCCAGTGTGTCATGGTATCATTATATCTCAGTAAAATCTCAGGGTGTGTACAGGAGGTTTAATAGATTCTAAGAAGGAGTTCTTCTAAGAGGAACTGGGGTATATGTTCAATTTCGGGGTCTGAGGTAGGAGGATGGGTGGGTCTATTAGTGAGGTTAAATACGTAGTTGGGGTGAGTTAATGTCTTGTGACACGTCAAGAGTCTAGGAGCGATGTGGTAACATTTACAGGGAGATATAAAATATCAGTGCAGGTATAACAAATCGAGTTCAATAAATTCCATAACATAATACAAGAAATTTTACCTTAACATAAGGCATAATATAGTGCAAACAAAGCTCAGAGCCCCTGGGTCCGTGGTGTCTCTGTGGTTCAGAAGGTCTGTTCAGTGTCTCCGTATACTGTCTGGTGGGTTGTGGGGGTTAGCTAAGAGAATTATGTGGAGTTCTTGTACTGCTGAGGTGTGTTCATATTTTCAGGTTTACCAAGAGGTACACATGCTGTCTAAGATATTGTAGCTGGGGCTAAAGACTGGAAGTCACAGACATTTAGGTAGTCAATGTATTGCGTCATCGTTCAGCCTCGGTAAGGACTCTGACTGTGTGGTAAAGTGTGTATAAATTTATAACGGCACCTCTCTATAAGAGTAATATGTATATGAACCCCGGTAGAGGCCCAGACTGTATAATGAGGTGTGTGTAAATTTGTAACGGTACCTCTTCATGTGGGTCACATGTATATGATCTGCGCTGGGGGCTTAGGAAGAGGGGGTAGTGGGGCCTGTACATACGGTCAGATGTGTAGTGGATGAGAGATAATGTCTAGTGGTCTGTTTAAAGTTTAGTAGCGGTATGTCACCATTAGTAGGGAGATAAAAAAAAAACAACAGAACATTTATAACATATTAAACTTTGTGGATAGCATAACATAACAGAATAGAACTTATTTTCATTTTGAACATAATTCCAAACCAATAGATTATATTGCTCTTAAGGGTTTGAGATGCTACAGTCTATATGTGTTGGGCATCTCATGCCAGGGGATCAAGACCTAATAAAGGAGGAGAAAAAGGAAAAAAAGAAGAGGCATATACAGATAGACAGTACATTGTATTGCATTTACTCATCTGATGGAGTCTGAGTCCGAAGTGCCTGAGTTATTGGAAGATATTTGTCTTCTTTTGGTCTGATTAGAGTCAGTGTCTGGATCTGGTCTCCGCTGGGATTTAAAACCTGTAGAACCATCTTGAGGTCTTTGAGATGATTGATGGTTTGTTGTGTCTGGTGATGAAATTTTTAAAATGTTGCAGAATCTATGAATGTCAGAGGGAGAAGGGCACTCCGTTTTCTTCCGGTTTTTCACCACTATTACTGAGGTAGGAAATCCCCATCTGTATGGGATGTGGAGTGATCGGAGGTGTGCTGTTAGGGGTTGAAAGTCCCGTCTTTTCTGCAATGTTCTGAGTGAGAGGTCTTGGTAGATTTGAATTTGATGACCTTGGAAGTGTAAGTTTTGTTTTTTCCTGGCGGTATTATATATCTCTTCTTTTTGGCAGTAATTTTGGAAATGTACCACAATGTCTCTTGGAGGGGAGTCATCTGGGGGCTTCGGACGTAGTGCTCTGTGAGCTCTGTCTAGTGGAATGTCTAGGTTTTCAGGAGAGTTTTCTCTAAGTATGTCTGCAAAGAGAGCCTGGAGAAAGTCTCGGATATCGTTGTTCAATACAGACTCTGGTATCCCCCTGAAGCGAAGGTTACCCCTTCTGGTGCGATTTTCCAAGTCGTCAATTTTATCTTCGAGTTCTGAAATATGACGGTCTTGCTGGGTTTGACTCGTAGAGAGATGTGCAAGTTTTTGTGCTACCACAAACTCATGTTCTTCTAGGTTGTCAACCCTGTGACTCAGGTCACCAATCTCTTTCTTCAGATCAGCGCATTCCTCTTTGATGCATGCCTTAACCTGCTCAATTAGAGTTACAATAGCTTTATACGTTATTGGAGTGTCCTCCTCTAGGGCCATAGTTGTGGGTGCCGCTTCAGTGCTTGTAGGGGGACTACTGACTTGCTCTTCTTCTATAGTGTCCGAAATGAACTCTGTTGTTTTAGTCATGGACGGCTGGTCTGTCTGCTTAAAGAAAGCATGAACTGCAGGCTGGGTAGATTGTTGCAGCTTTTGGGGTTTATCTTGACGGGTATTCTTTCTTTGTGACATAGTGTCTGGAAGTGGTATTATGACACTTGGGTTAATTGAAAGCGTTGTCGCACACTGTACCCCCTAGGGATTTTGCCCTCACAGGGCGATCACGGTGAAGGGCAGATGGGGTATGACCCGTCACACCGTGGTGTGGCGGGAAAGGGAGCGGGGGTACGTGTGTGAAGTGCCCAATAATCCGGAACCCCGAAACAAGGGTATATGTGTTTAAATCACTTGCCTGCAGCCTAGAAATTCATACAGTCTGTGTATATCATTAGTTCTGAGGAAAGGGTGGCGACCGCCAATGATCAAAGGTTCTGATGTTGGGTATCCAAGGAGTTAGGTTAGGCCCCAATTATGTTCTTGAAACATTAGCCAATTATTGAGGAAAATATAGACGCTTTTATTAGGCTAAGGCCATGTGTGTCAGTAAAGCAGCGCCTGTGGTAATATGATAGCATGCAGAGTAATCTTCTCCCATCTGTTGCACCAAGTGCAGTGCATGTAGCGTGAAACACAAAGTTACTAGTTATTCTGATGTGTCCCCTAATTTGGGGTATTTCCACGTGGCTTTAAGGTTGGAGAAGGAGCCTTCTGGAAAAGTTTAAGTATCTCGGTGAAGCTTCTGTATGCTAGTGATCAGAGTAGTGTAACCGCCAGAGGATTGTAGCAGTTGCGTGCCCCACATAGGTATCGCATTCAGCGTGTTAAAGTAGTTCCCATTTTGGTGGGTTGGAAGTGTGTCCCCCCTGTGATGTTTTGCGGTCAGAGCAAAATATGGCGTGCGGGCCTTACCGGGTGTTGTAGAGCGAGGTCCGGTCTGAGGGAGATGCCACGAGCTGCAGTGTTAAAGGTGCATATTAGTATGAGCTGCGAGGGTTTGTGAGGCAAGCATCGAGTGCTGATCTCGGTCCTGGATGTTGATCCTGGGTGTCCCGGTCTGTGTATTGTTAAGTCCGTGGTTTGATAGTGTCGCTTGTTGTGGTAAAGGCCGCAAGCCTATGGAATCGCTACGGCAGCGTACACGTAGAGGAGTAGGACCATCGAGTCTCCGATCAAGTTTTCAGGTGTTAGGAATATCTTGTAGTTGTTGTGGGCTTTTTATTTGAGCGTTAAGTCGTGGTTAAAAGCATTTATACCCGGCCCGCGGTCAGAGCCTCAGTGAAGTGCGGCCATCATGCTCGGCTGCTCGCTCCGCCCCCCATTATTTTTCCTTTTATGGCTCGAATAGAACCGGCAATTACAATTTTAAACAACTTTCCAATTAATTTTGCTTCCTTCTCTTTGCAGAAAGGTTTATCTAGGACAGCTCAGGAGCAGCAAAGAACCTAGGTTCTAGCTGCTGATTGGTGGCTGCATATATATAGCGATTGTGATTGGCTTACCCATGTGTTCAGTTAGAAAGCAGTAGTGCATTGTTGCTCGTTCAACAAATAATACCAAGAGAATGAAGCAAATTTGATAATAGAAGTAAACTGGAAAGTTGTTTAAAATTTTATGTTCTACCTAAATCATGAAAGAAAAATGTTGGGTTGTATGTCCCTTTAAGAGCCTTTTAAAACTAAAGGTGTTTACCAGCTAAATCCATTTGTGTACCTTAAAAGTCCAAGATTCCATTTTTTAGCCATTTTATTATGCGCGCAATATGAACAAATACACATAAAATAGAAACAAGATTACTACAGTAAAGATGCAGAGAATAAACAAATAAAAGTCACTCCTGGAATCTGTTAACAGAAGAGGGAAATTCCAGCAACAGTCCCAGGGACATAACTGTAAGGGGTCACAGAGGTGTCAAATGAGATCGGGCCCTCACCTCTGGGAGCCACATATGTCTCTGCAGTCTTTAGTGACATTGCTACAGGTGGCCTGGTGGATCTGAACCCCACCTGCATCACACCTATCAGCACACACATATATATTTTTTCCTAGCCACTTTCACTGGGTGTCGCAGCCTAACCTCATCAACAGTGCTAAACTGGAAGCTTCTAATTAAGTTTTTAAAAAAGGTTTTATACTGGATTTTTAGATCAGTATCTGTGCATATTATTCTTTATAGTAGTATCTACTACATGCATTTATATGAAAATTGGTGTACACTGTCCCTTTAAAATGTAGTTATCATTTCTAAATAACTGCATACAGCAGGTAATGGTGCAGATTATCATATAATATATTATATAAAAAAAAGTATATGGTAAAATTCACCTCCAGCATATTGCACTTATTGATTTTATGTAGACCTGTTTTAGCATTAAACTGTGTATAACAAGGTTAAAACAAATCTTGACTCCTGTATAACTGTCATTATTTTTCTTTTTTACTAATTTATTTCAATGTATGATGTCAAAGATTTTAAAAATATTCTTGTTTAAGCCATCTAAGTGTGCAGTTTCCTGCAGCTGACAGTTGTTATCTAACATCTGCCTGTGTTCAAAAGCTCTGATTTTACTTTATTCTGTTTCCAGGTACACAGAAATGACTCACAATGGCAAAATCAGGATATGTTTATAACTGGGCTCACTTTCTTCTTACAGGATGGGCTTGAGACAATGTGGTTTTCTGCAAACAAGTTATTTGGAACATTGAGCTACATTGTCATTTGCTTGAATGTTATTTAGCCTTTATCTGATGCAAATTATTATTTTTTATTATTATTTCAAAGAATGCTAAGTACATAAATATAAAAATAGAATACACAGAACTGCAACCAAGCAGAAAAAATGTAAACATATCGATATCCCTTTAACCCAGAGTCATTTGACAATTTTAAATTTTTAAAATCCTCTTCTTTTAACTGAATCTATAACATATCTATTTTTTATATTCAAAATAAATCATATTATAGTCTTTAATAAAATAATGTATAGACTTGCTTCTCCATAGCTGAACCTAATCATGCTTTTGTTTATATAAATTAATGCAAATATTACATTACCGTTGATGTGAAGGGAATATGTGTAATTATAATATTAGGAGTCAGTACCTCTGTAGTTTTTTTTGATAATAACTTCATTCTACAATTTTTTCTTAGCTCTGACTAAGATGTAAGAGAAAATATTATTAAAAGCAGGGAGGTTGCACTCAATTTATAATAAATTTTAAGCTAAGCTTTTATTGCCACACATTTTTAAATAAACAGCAAATGAACAGCAGCACTATAAAACTGTCTCATGCATAATGTCTGTGATTAAAGGGACAGTCAAGTCAAAATTAAACTGTCATTTTTTTCAGATAGGGCAGACACTTTTTTTTTTTTATATATATTTTTATTAATTTCCAACATATTTATATGTACAATGAAAAAGGAAAAGCCAATAACAACAAAAAGATTACACAACAATAATAAACCATTGCCAGACATAAAATATCCATATAATATCAAGTGATCATTATGTGTCTAGTTTGCTACTGGATAAAAATAAAAAAGAAAAAGGTTTTTCTCAATTAATATTTCCTATTCTTTGTGATTTTCTGTTGGAATTTTTTTTTTTTTTTTCCTCTTTTTCCTCCTTTCTTTCCTTCTTTCCCCTTTCCTCCTTCCCCCTTTTCTCTCCTTTTCTCTTTCTTCCTTCTCCTCTCTTTCCCTTTCCTTACTCCTCCCCTTTTCCTTACCTTCCTTTCCCTTCTCCTCTCCCTTACTCCTCTTCTTCTTCGCCCTTCCCCTTTCTACTTCCACTTTTATTGTTATTATTTTTTCCTTGCTTGTGTGTCTTCTTCTCCGTGAGAGGGAGGAGGAACCAAAGTTTAGTGTGATGTTGTGATATTGTAGTAGTGTGGTGGTGGGGGGGAATATATAAATAATAAAAAAAAAATAAAAAAAAAAATTGTAAGTTTCTTATTTTCTCTCTTACTTTTCCTCGTTCTTCCAGATGCTACCATATCCCTAGCAACACCAACTCTGTGTTTCTAAACGGATAAATTAAATATTCAATTTCGTTTGGGGGAAAAGATTTGATAAATATTGACCATTTTCTAAAGAATTGTGTTACGCTATTTTCGTTATTTAGGTCCGCATCCATCTGCTCAAGGATACACTGTTTTTTAAGACAGTTTTTGACTTCTTGTAAACTGGGGGGAGTCCTGTTCTTCCACTTTTTAAGGATTAAATATCTTACTGCTAGGATAACTAAATTTACAATCTTGGTGTTTTTGAGCCGCTCCTGCGGGTCTTTCCAGAGATATATTATGTGTGATGGTGATAGAGTCGGAGGAGAGGCTCCTATTGCCCCCAGCCAATATTGTATTTTTAACCAAAATTGTCGAATAATTGGGCATTCCCACATCATATGTATCAAATTTGCCAGAGGTAAAGAACATCTAGGACACCTCGTGAAATCAGGGCTTCCACATTTAAAACCCTTTTCGGGGGTAAAGAAAGTCATCAATAGCAATTTTACATGAGTCTCTCTCCATGTAGATGAAAGAGTTACTTTTGCGACCTCAGATATAGAGAATTGGATTGTTCCAATGTCTCCGCGGTTTTGCGGGAGTGCTGTCGCCCATTTATTGGATATATTTTCCAGATTTAGATTTCCTTTTAGTGATATTAGTTCTAAATAGCTAGAAGAGGTAGACATGATACCAGTTTTAGCTAATATTAGCCATTTTTCTATAGCCCCAAGTGTCCAGTTCCATCCCAATGTGTGTACTAAACTTAGGGCAAAGTGCCTTGCCTGTAGGTAAGCAAAAAACTCGTTGTGTGGGATGTTAAATTCCTCCCTTAGAGAACCAAAAGTTTTTATACATTTCCTATCGAAGTCCAATATCTGAAAAATTTTATTGAGACCCTGGGCTGCCCATCTTTGAAAGAGAGGTGACTGGACTCCGGCTTGGAATTGTGGGTTCCCTGTTAGTGGCATGAGTTTAGACACTTTATATTCTATATTTAACATTTTACACACTTTCCACCATGCCTTGAGTGGGTTAAGCATAGAGCTCATTTTTTTCACCTCTTTAGGTACAGAGCTGGGGATACAATGGATAATTGCCACTGGATCATATGGGAGTATTGCGTTCCTCTCAAGTTCATTATCAGTCACATAGTTTCTCTGTGAAAGCCAATCCAGAATCAGACGAATCTGATATGCGTAATTATACACCTTGATATCGGGAAGAGCTAATCCCGCGTCCTTTCTGGGAAGGGATAATTTAGATAAGGAAATTCTGGGCTTTTTGTCTTGCCAGATGAATTTTCTTAATGCGATATTGAATGTTAAAATATCTTTTCCTTTGAGAATCAAAGGTGTATTTTGTAGGATATATAATATTTTAGGGAGGCTTATCATTTTAAAGAGAGCAATGCGGCCTGACAGTGAAAGCGGAAGGGTTTGCCAATTTTTCAAATTATCTTTAATTTTATTCAGAATTGGAGGGATGTTAAGATTATACCATTCTTTTGGGTTGGATGAGATTGTGATACCCAGATATCTGAAAGAATTGGTCACTACTCTAAAAGGAATGTTTAATAGGGAATCTTTAGTTTGTTTAATCCATAATAGTTCGGTTTTTAAAGTATTTACCCTATAGCCCGAAAATGAGCCAAATTTCTCGATAATAGAGACTAATTTAGGAATGTTCGTAGAGGTATTTGAGATATATATTAAAATGTCGTCTGCATAAAGTGCAATTCTCATTTCTTTCTTGCCAACTTTGATTCCATTAAGATGTTGTCTAATAAATATGGCTAATGGCTCAATAGAGATATTAAAGAGTAGTGGAGAGAGAGGGCACCCCTGGCGAGTTCCTCTTTTGAGAAAGATATCTGAGGAAATTAGTCCATTGACTAATAATTTAGTGGAAGCTTTTTTATATAAATTATGGACAATATTGAGAAAGTTTCCATAGAAACCAAATTGTTGAAGAGAATATAATAGGTGGTCGAAATGGACTGAATCGAAAGCTTTCTCTGCGTCAATAGATATAATTGCAGAGTCAGGGGTGCTCCTCTCCTCATCCCGCTCCATCTCTTCTTTGGCTATGTGATAATCTATGGTAAGAAAAAGTTCCCTGATCTTGGCTGATGAGTTTCGCTTAAACATAAACCCTGCCTGGTCTTTATGGATGATTTTGGGAAGCAGTATTTGTAGCCTTGAGGCTAAAATAGATGTCATTATTTTATAATCTACATTTAGCAACGCTATAGGCCTATAGGATTCTTTCTTATCTAACTCCTTACCTGGTTTAGGTATTAAGGTGGTATATGAGGCCGTAAAACTCGGTGGTGGGGTGTTATTCTTTATATAGATATCATTATATAGAGAAGATAGATATGGCAATAACGTTGGGGAAAGCATTTTGTAAAATTCATTAGGGAGCCCGTCCGGGCCTGGGGCTTTATTAGAAGCAAGGTCTTGAATTGCCCTAGATATTTCATTTTCCGATATAGGGGAATTAAGCGGGTCAATCAGATCTGAGGGCAGGGTTTCGAATGAGATTCTTCCCCAGAATTTTTCTTGTTCAATGGAATTCGAAAGCTTTAGAGAATATAAGTCTTGATAATAGTCAGTGAAATGTTGTAAAAGTTCATCTGGTGTTGTTATGATTCTACCTTCTTTCTTTAATGATTCAATAATTGGGGATTGTTTCTCTCTTTTTACTAGGTTAGCAAGGAGTTTTCCTGTTTTACTGCCGTATCTGTATAATCTGGATTGGAATTTTAAATCTTTCTGGGTTGTCTTATATAATAAAAAGGAATCTCTCACTTTCAATGCTTGTGTATATCGTGCCCAATTTTCATTTGTTTTTTCTAGCAAATAAGAGTTATATGAATTAGATATGGATTTCAGCATTTCTTTTTCCCTTATTTTGAACTGCTTTGTTCTGCTTATACTATAGGCTAAGATCTCTCCCCTTAGTACTGCTTTTGCAGTTTCCCAGAAGATAATAGGACGGTTTATGTATTCTTTATTAAAAGAGATATATTCTTGAAATTTGATGTTAAGCCAATTCTTAAATTTAAGATCTGCTGCTAAATAATTTGGAAAAAAAAATCTGGAATGTTTTGGAATGTTATTAGTGGGATAGAATTCTAGTGAGATTGGAGCGTGATCTGAGATGCTAATAGGAAGAATTTCTGCAGTTGGTCTTAATTTACATAGTCTTTCATCTATAAGGAATAGATCAATCCTTGAGAGCGACTTATGAGCTTTAGATAAACAAGTGAAGTTTCTGGAGTCTGGATTCTGTGTTCTCCATATATCCCTAACCCTGAGGTTCTGGGAAAGCTTTATAAACATTTTAGATTCTAGATTGTCCCTTTTGGTTTTGAGGGAGGGGTTTTTATATCTTAATCTATCTAGAGGGTATTGGGGTGACATGTTAAAGTCACCTCCTATTATTAAAAATCCCTCTGCATAATTCAATATATTAATTTGGAGAGTATCCCAAAAGGAGGAGCTGAAGACATTGGGAGCATAGATATTGCATAATGTGTATAGTGTTGTATCTATTTTGATTTTTGCCATCAGGAACCTCCCCTCCGAGTCTGCTTTTATATGATTAATCTAGTATTTTAATTTTTCCCCCAGCAATATTGCCACTCCTCCCTTTCGTTGACTGCTAGGTGAGGCAAGGACTTCTTTAACCCAGGAACTTTTTAATTTGGAAACTTCTTCTGTTTTTAAATGAGTTTCCTGTATAAAGGCGATATCTGTGTGTATTTTTCTTAATTGAGTGATAATAGTTTTACGTTTTATAGGTGATGTTAAACCTCCAATGTTCCAGGAAGCCACCTTAAAACCCTTTATTGTCTCAGTCATTTAACAAAATGATTGATAGTGTGTAAGAGAGAACAAAAAAAAAAACAAAAAAAAGGGTAAAAGATAAAAATTCTTAAGTTTCCCCCCCTGTGTGGAATTGGTAACATAGTTCAGAATTTTTGGCCTTATCGGGGCCTTTCTAAAATATTTTGTGAAACTAACCATAATCTGGAACCTTGTTTAATTGTTTAGTTTGTGTAAGTTTAAATAAGCATTTACGTTAAAGCTCTATCTTGTTCTGTCGTAGGCTGCTGATTAATAAATCTCTCTGCTTCTCTTGTTGAATCAAAAAAGTGTGTCTCATTATTAACTGTTATTCTGAGTCTTGCTGGATATGTAATAGTAGCACGGTGTCCCTGATTTATCAGCTTAGTGCATAGTGGGGCCAGTTCCCTTCTCTTTATAGAGGTCTCTGATGAGAAATCCTGAAATAACATAATTTTAACGCCCCCCAAGATTATGGGCTGATTCTTTTTAAAATATTGTAATATTAATACCTTATCTTGGTAATTAAGCACTTTGGCAATAATTGGTCTGGGTCTAGCATCCTCTCTATCTGGTTTTTGCCATCCTAATCTATGGGCTCTCTCGAGCACTATCCTCGGGTGTGTTTGTGGGATTTGTAACAATTGTGGGAGTGTTATAGTTAACAATTTGTCAAGGTCTTCATATTGCTTCTGTTCGGGCACCCCTATTACTCTGAAGTTATTGCGTCTAGCGCGATTCTCTAAGTCTTCTAACTTTGTCTGTACTTTTATGAGTTTGGAGTTCATTATGTCTATCTTAGTTCTATGACTTGTTGTGTTGTCTTCTAGATCTGAGATTCTTTGTTCTGCTTCTGTTAATCTATTTGAGAACTGACGAATTTCTGCTGTAAGTGTGTTTATATCCTGTTTAATTTCGTCTCTTAGGAGGTCAAATTTTGGTGTCAGGGCCTCTGAGATACTAGTGACTAGTGCTTGTAGGTTTATTGGTTCAGTTGTTTGTGGGGGATTCGGACTAGTGGAGTGGGTGTCTACTGTGGTCTCTACTGTGGTTTTATTCTTTTTTTCTCTTTGCCTCCCAGCCATATTGGTGGGGGGAGTCTTTGTGTTAGTGGAAAAAAATTTGTCCATGTGCTAATAACCGTGCCTAAGGTGTAAAAAAAAAAAAAAAAAAAGGAAAATGGGGTGTGTGTTGTGGGGGGGAGGGGTGTGTATCAAAAATGATTAAAGTTATGTGAGTGTGTACTCGTGAAAAGTTTAAATACTCCTTGTATTACTTTCTTCCTTATACCTTAACTACAATCTTTTCCCTTTATTTTCCCTTATTCCGTCTCTTCTTCCCCCTTTACTTAATCGATTCTAGAAACCAATTATTGTGTTAGCCTTTCTTTTTCTTTTAGCGAATCAGGTGTCTTAGCTCCAAGGTCTCTTTTTTAGTTGATATTGTACCTTTTTATCACTAATCAAAGCCAGTTAAATGTAACTTTTCTGAAGGGAGTATTAAGTTTATTTATCTGGCTAAGAATTTTTGTGAAGTAATCCAAGAAGCTCTTAATTAAATAGTTATTTTTGCGATTCTCTTATCCCTTAAAGTTTTTCTCTCCTTCCCCTTTCCTTCTCCCTTCCTCCTGTAATTAATTACACAGTAGATATCATTTATATCAACCTATAACAGTTCAATTAATACGGTTTATGACATGTTTCTATATGAGATCAAATAACGAAAACAGATGTATATGCACAGTTTCATATGATAAACAGACAGTATTTGTAGTTAGCTAAAGTATAATGTTTAAATAGGGGGTACCAATTGTATAGGTTTATATCAATTCCCTTAATGCAAGTTATAATATATCTCTATATGTATTCAAAAGGCAAAAACACTTTTGTGTACAGAGAATCATATATTAAACAGATAACTTTTCTTATAATTAGCTAGGGTTCCCATTTGTGATTAATTCTGACACTTCATTCATTATCTTAGCATAAGCTAGGTATTTTAGCTCGAGAGCCTGTTTCTAACTAGTATTATTCTTTTTAGTTACTGGCTGAGGTCAATAAATTGACCCAAAAAACACTTAATTGAACACTTCTTTTTACAAATTATTGCCCCCTTTTTTTTTTTTTTTTTTTTCCCCTCTTCCCTTCCCTTTCTTTCCCTTTCTCCTCCTGTACTTGGTTAAGTAGTGGAGGCCAGTTATATAAGCCTATTTCAATTCCCCTTAATCAACTTGTGGTGTGGTTCTTCCTAATAACAGGGGTAGATTTATATGCTACAAATCTGTGTGATAAACAGATACTTCTTGCTTATAGTTAGAAAGTATGTTTTGATTAAGTAAGAGATACCAATTCTATAGGTTTATATTAAATCCCTTGTTACAGTTTATAATATACTTCTGTGTGTATTTATATATAGATAGCGTAATTGTGTAGCAAAGTCCGTACAACAAGCAGGTAGCTTTAGTTAAGGTTAGCTAAAAAGTTCTCAGATTGCTATCTTCTTTTTTCCCTTCCTTTGTTACAATGATAGAAAGTACCTGGCCCCTGTCCGTGGGGATCTGAGGTGATGGTTCTCTGCTTCTGGGGGAAGGAAAGAAGGACTCTAGATAGACTAGTCCCCCCCTCGCAGCATCGGTGGGGGGAGGAACACTGGTGTTCTAATCAAAGAGAGGTGGTCGATTTTCCAGCCTTCAGTTTCAGCGTTGGAGGCTAAAGTATATCCGAGGCCCACATCTGATGGGACCTTGCAGCTTAAGGGTGTTACTTTATTGTAGATCCAATCGGGAGCCTGAGAAAAGTCCGCTGGGGTAAGTACCTTAGGGTTTGTGGCTGCTGCTTTCTTTGCCTTCCAGGGGTATCTGTCTGCGGAAATGCTTACGTGCAGCTGCCGGTACCCTCACGTTAAGTGTGATTATCGCCGCCACTCCCCCTCATCCGATGGATCCAGGCCACCCGGGGGTGGGGGCGCAGTCAGCTCCGATATGCTGAGGGAAAGACCGGCAACCGCAGCACTCAGCCCTCGCCACTTGCCCCTTGCTCCGGTCAGCCCACAGGTAGCCACCCGCGCTCAAATCCAGGCACCTATCCGCATCCAGACAGGCTCCAGGTGAGTCGGGCAGGATTTTATTTGAGGACTGAAACTTTGCGACAGCGTGTATCTCTGTTCTTATTTTACCGGTGTCGGTATGCTGACATGATGACAAGAGGTTTGAGAGGCTCAGAGTTTGCAATGTTATTTTCAGCCTACTCTTGTTTCACTGTATCCCATACAGTTTTGTTCAAGTTTAAAACTTTACAAGGTAATTTTCCTCTTTCCCAGGAACAATAGACAGGTAAAAGCCTATGGATGCAGTCTTTTCTCTTTTTTTTTCATCAAGGTTATGGCTTTGTCTGCAGTCCAGTTGCTCTTTACTAATGTGGAATCAGTGTGATGTTTTAACACTGTTAGGAGAGCCGGCAGCCGAGTGTAGTTTGCTTTAACAAGCTGCCCAAGGTCTTGGGTGTTCGGCACGTTTTCCCTCTGCCAGTAGCTTGTTTAGGAAATGTGGAGCAGGTGTGTACCTGACCTTACACCTGTGCTCCTCCCACCGGATCTCCAGGGCAGACACTTTTAAACAACTTTCCAATTTACTTTTATCATCAAATTTGCTTTGTTCTCTTGGTATTCTTTGTGAAAAGCTAAACCTAGGTAGACTCATATGCTAATTTATAAGCCATTGAAGGCCACCCCTTATCTCACTGCATTTAGACAGTTTTTCACAGCTAAACAGCGCTAGTTTGTGTGTGCCCTATAGATAAAATTGGGCTCACTCCCGTGGATTTATTTATGAGTCGGCACTGAATGGCTAAAATGCAAGTCTGTCAAAAGCACTGAAATAAGTTTGCAGTCTGCAGAGGCTTAGATACAAGGTAATCACAGAGGTAAAAAGTATATTAATATAATCGTGTTGGTTATGCAAAACTGGGGAATGGGTAATAAAGGGATTATCTATCTTTTTAAACAATAAAAATTCTGGCGTAGACTGTCCCTTTAAGCACCCAGAAGGGATGTAAAACCTTTAAGGCTGTTTAATGATAGTGTTGTCCTTGTACCATTTTTTTTATTAAATTGTATTACACGTTGAGTGCAAACTTTCCTGTTTTGGATTTACTGAAAATTTTTTGGTTAGGCTTGCCGTCTCTTGGTTGCAGAGTTTAATATTGGAAAACAACAAGTGGGTGCATGAAAATTTTGTATAGAAACACTTTAGCAATTTTCTTCCATTAGCAAAAATGCTTCTAGTAAAAGATATTACTGTTTTTCATCAGCATATGCACATATGCTGTGAGTGCACCAGCATTCAAACACTGCACCTTATAAGAAGTCAGCAATGGTTTGTATTACACAAATGAAGTCTTCACAACGCCATACACACCACCAGCAGCTCTCTGAGCAGGCACAGTCTTAAAATTGTGAATGATGCTCTAGTCACACGTACCATATGTAGGTATGCTGCTGAAACAGTAATGACTTTTACTAGAAGCATTTCTGCTAATAGAAATATGTTGCAAAATGCTCCTATTTAAAATCATAATGCACCTATGCACATTTCAGTTTTGACCTTTCTGTCCCTTTAAGCTTTGTGTGGACTAGATTTCGGAGAATGTGGGGTAGCAAGTATAGAAGGGGTTAATGGATGGCCTAGTTTGAGCAGTTAAAGGGACAGTTTACTCAAAAAATGTCTCCCCATTAATTTGTTCCCAATGATCCACTTTACCTGCTGGAATGTATTAAATTGTTTACAAGTATTTCCATTACCCTTGTATTTGAATTAGTTTATTTTGCCTGTGGTATCCCCACCCATCATGAAAGTTTTTGGCCTCAAGGCCAAGCTGTGTTAACACTATTACACTCCCGGTGGGTTATAGAAGCGATACGGTGATAATATGTTAATTTTCCATCGTTCTCTCCAAGTATTGGTGATTGGTTTATAGACAGATATAAGATAAAGAAGCAGGTATATGTACACAAGGTGATAAAGTAATGAGATCTGATTATACCTACAAGCTCAACACATTTTATTAGGTTGTGTGGCTTCAAAATACAAAATCAGCTAATTTATATACACAAATAAGCCGTAAAAAAGCAAATCTCATACATTTTATACTCTGCAGCTGGTAAAAAAAGTAATTGGAAACACATTAAGGGAAAAACAATTTTATAGTATACTGTCCCTTTAAGGCCTTGGCTGCTTCTGATTGGGGTATGAATGTGCGGGTTTGAATTTCTGTGTACTGTTAATAGTTGTGTGAAAACCAACTATGATGATAATCCTTTGTTTTGTGTATTCTCTGCATAGCTAGAGAGAAAATTCTGTGCACACACTCAGAATAATTGTTTTCATAGAGCAATTAAGGATAAAATCTATAGACATTTTGATACATTTTACAATATAATGGGTCAATTTAGATATCTGAGTTCATACACTTTAGGTATAAAAGATATACTTGTTAAATGTATTAAAGGGAATTTTTATTGTTTAAAAAGATAGATAATCCCTTTATTACCCATTCCCCAGCTTTGCATAACAAACACAGTTATATGAATATACTTTTTACCTCTTTGATTACCTTGTATCTAAGCCTCTGCAAACTGCCCCCTAATTAAGATTCTTTTGACAGACTTGCATTTCAACCAATCAGTGCTAACTGCTAGGTAACTCCACGTGCGTGAGCAAAGTGTTATCTATATGACACACATGAACTAACACCCTCTAGTGTTGAAAAACTTTCAAAATGCATTTAGCTAAGAGGCAGCCTTCAAGGTCTAAGAAATTAGCATATGAATCTCCTAGGTTTAGCTTTCAACTAAGAATACCAAGAGAACAAAGCAAAATTGGTGCTAAAAGTATATTGGAAAGTTGTTTAAAATGACATGTCCTATCTGAATCATGAAAGTTTATTTTGGACTAGACTGTCCCTTTAATTCAATCAGAAGAGCATCTTAGAAGAGTAATTGTTTTTACATTTAATTAATAAATTACCACCTCATTTATACTATTATAAAATAATTAAAGATTGTATAATGAAGCACTAATAATGTTGCAAAACACTGTTGCCATAAAGTACTAAAGACACGTGCACACTCCTGAGCTCTTATGAGCCTACCTAGTTTTACTCTTTAATAAAAGATACCAAGAAAACAAAGCAAATTTGATAACAGAAGTAAATTGGAAAGTTGTTTAACATTGCATGTTCTATCTGAATCATGAAAGTTTAATTTTGACTTTACTGTCCCTTTAAATTTAACTATCTAGTTACCACATGCTTGGCAGCCAGATCTAACCACCCTTAATTATCCCCACGCACAGTGCTGTCAGGTCCCGTGAGAGACAATGTACCAAACACAGGTCTAAGCAGGTAATCTGGCTTCCTTCCTTGCTGTGGGCAGAGTAGATCCAAGGATCAGACTGAAAACGGAAGATGTGAGATCTCTGGCTCCATTCTGATGCCCTTGTGTGAGCATCTATTTCACCATATAGGTTAATAAGCATCATAGTTATATGATTGTCTTCTTTTCTAGGGGTATGTGTCTCTGTGTATGTGTGGGGCTTTGTATGTATGTGTGTGTGTATGTATGTGTGTGTCTGTATGTCTATATGCGTGTATGTATGTGTGTGTCTGTATGTCTATATGTGTGTATGTATGTGTGTGTCTGTATGTCTATATGCGTGTATGTATGTGTGTGTCTGTATGTCTATATGTGTGTGTGTATGTATGTGTGTGTCTGTATGTCTATATGCGTGTATGTGTGTGTGTGTCTGTATGTCTATATGTGTGTATGTATGTGTGTGTCTGTATGTCTATATGTGTGTGTGTATGTATGTGTGTGTCTGTATGTCTATATGCGTGTATGTGTGTGTGTGTCTGTATGTCTATATGTGTGTATGTATGTGTGTGTCTGTATGTCTATATGTGTGTGTGTATGTAGGTGTGTGTATGTTGTTGTCTATATGTGTGTGTGTATGTCTATATGTATGTGTGTGTCTATGTATGTGTTTGTGTATGTCTATATGTGTGTATGTGTGTGTATGTATGTGTATATGTCTATATGTGTGTATGTATGTGTGGAACTCTGTATGTATGTACAGTATAGAGATAAAACAAATAAAAGATACAATATGAATTACATTTCCCTTAGGGTGATGCTGCTCGCCAGAAGTCTCCCCCACCCACTCAATCAAAAGATGCAAATGAGTAGAATAGTGGTGCTTTTAATCCTCTTCTTTGGCTTCAATATATTTCTCAAGAAACCAAAAGATCACAATAGTGAAGAACTGACGAAACACAAAGAACACTAAGTGGAAAGTACTCACAAGATATCTTGGGTTATCTGATGCATATATTCTCTCCTCGGAAAAAGATTGATATTGAAGACAGGATGTAGTAAAATATGGTTAATAAAAACTTTTGAAATACGGGGGGCGGAGCCGGCACTGAAGCGAGATGGCCGCACTTTAGGTGAGCTCCGGTGCTTCGGCCCGTTAAGTACATCCAGAGCTCCATAAGACCTGTCAATTTCTCTTTGGGGACAAACAATAAAGACCCAGAGTTGTGCCTGGAGGTGACATATGGCTGTAATGCGTGATCTGCTTTGAATCGGGTATATCCCGGTCATCTCAAGCTCCGGTGCATAGTTGGAGGTTGCGGTCCAGAGTGTGGACTGCCTCAACATATTGAACATCTGCTGCCAACACCTACTACAAGCGGATGGCAAGTTTGGGGTAAAATGTGTACTTACAGCATGGCACTCGGCTTTTAGCTTAGCCAGAAGATCCCCTCTTGTTTGCCGCAGCCGCCATTTTAAGGCAACATACGCACTTTCTTTTCTAGTGCTCCAGGTTAACAGGAGCTGAATAGTATCGCTCATGACAAGCTGTTTAAAGAGAATACAAGCTCTATAAATATTTATAACTCCATGCAAGGGATCAGTATCTCATAAATATACCTAGGCTTACAGCCATGTGCTAAATATATCTAAACAGGTTTAAAAATTTTGCGCCACAAATCACTCTGAAAATGACAACGTTTTGTGGCACATTATACACAAGAGCATACTCAGCATGATCAACACTGGGGTATTCTTTAAAAATATAAAATGAATGTTGAAAGTGTTTCTGGTTAAACCATCACTCCTGTCATCTGTTCAAGCAGAAAAAGAGATTCTCACTTCAGCGCCCATTTTGATGGGAATGTTTATGCAGAAGATTTTAATATAATCACAGCTTGGGAACATTTTAGTAGCCAAGGTTTGCTGCTTACAAGTTGTTTTTGTCTCATAATAAAAAAGCCATTGGGGTGAAATTTAGCTCAGCTAGCTGAAAGTGGAAGCTTCAACATACTTGTAGGATAATACAGTTAATATTTGGGGGTGATACTATCTTGAGCAGCTAATATATAGTGACTTTACCCAGGTGTTCCTTAACGGCATAATTTTACAACTAGAGAAGACATAAAGTGTAGCTCAGCTATTTGCTTATAAAATGTCCCCTAAGAAGAATCCGCAAAAAAGCAAGCAAAGCAAAAATGGCTCTAAAGGAAATCCATCAATGGACAAATACTTTAAGTCAACAGCTCTAGCGACACCAAAAGAAATACCCACTGCCTCACAAAGCCCTCAACATTCACACCCGTCCAGCTCCTCAGAGTCTGGATCTGACGAAGAAGATAATATGGTCTCTATTCCACAATCAGTGATATCTTCTATTCCCTCAAAGCAGGATTTTTCTTCACTCATTACACAAGTAAAGCAGTGCATTAAGGATGAAATATCTGAATTGAAGAGAGATATTACAGAAATTGGGAATAGAGTGAATTCCTTAGAAGAAAATATCCAAGTACATGATGTGTGTGTTTCAAAGGTGAATGACCAGATGGAACTTCAAGATCAAACAATTCGGCAACTGGAGGACAAATTAGAGGTCCAGAAGACACAACATTAGGATACGAGGTATCCCAGAGGCCGTTGACACTTCAACTTTACAGGAATATCTACAATCTCTATTTTCCCAACTTCGAGACCCGACAGACAACTCTGCAGTGGAAATTGATAGGGCACACCGAGCCTTAAGGCCAAAACCCCCCCGAAATGGCACCCCCTAGGGATGTGATAGTTAAAATCACAAATTATCAAATAAAAGAACAAATTATGAAATCTTCCAGAGATAAACGTCCAATACAAAAAGATGGATCCACCTTACAATTTTTCTCTGATCTTTCGGCCAGAACTCTTTCCAGGAGAAAAGAACTTTCACCACTTACAAAACACCTTCAAGCCAGGAATATCAATTATAGATGGGGTCACCCATTTCAACTAATGATCACATGGAGAAACAGAAGAGCAACTTGTTCATCAGTCACAGAGATCGAAGACTGCTGCAGGAAACTGGAAATTCCTTTGCCACTCATAGTCTTGGACAATGGTCAGGAAGATACTGCAACTACTGCCTCGCAATCTTCTCCTTTGCCTCAACGTAAGGAGTGGCAGACGGTTAGAAGCAAAAGGGCAAAGAACCCCCTGCCCTCAGACTCTAAGAATCTAGCGGGTTGAAAATAATCTTTGTGAGAGATGTTCCATGCCAGTTTGGGGACTCAGAGTGAGTAAGATCTCCTAGTCAACAGGACTAGTGAGCCACCACCTGATTATTTCGTTTGAAACTAGGAGTTTGCTTTAAAAAAAAATTTTTGAAAATTTAAAATTTAAATGAGAAATGAGATTAATTTGACGGGTTATGTGAAATTTAATAATAATATCTGTACTTCACGGGCTGAATGATTTCCAATAGGGATCTCAAAGCCATTTCCCTCTATTGTTTATATAGAGAAAAATTTTGGTTATGTTGTTCATGTTGTTTTGGTTCATTTTGTTAGATTTTATTTAGGATTTGTAATGCAGAGTCATGATATCAAACATAGAAACTTCGGGACCCAGAAGATCAGAGTAGGAGTGAATAAGGTAATGCAATGACAGACAAATGTATTCAAATTATTACACAGAATGTCAAAGATTTCAATGCCCCTACCAAGAGAGCACTTGCTTTAAGGGATATAGCACAAAAAGGTGGGGAAATAGTCGGTCTACAAGAGACCCATTTTAAGAGAGGTTCCATACCTAAATATCTACACAATACATTCACTCAACATTATCACAGCTCCCACAACAAAAAGAAGATTAATGGAGTAAGCATACTCATTCGCAGTTCTATAGCTTTTCAATTAATAGAACAGAAAAAGGACACAGATGGTAGTTTCCTGGCGGTGTGTGGGGTTCTCTACAATAAAGTTGTCACCCTGATAAATATATATGCCCCTAATCACAAGCAAGCAGCCTTCTTTAAATCAATAATTCCCCTAATTCAAGATATACAAAAGGGCCAGCTGATAGTTGTAGGAGATTTTAATTTACCTATAAACCCTGCCCTGGACAGTTCTAACCCCAACATACATATTGCAAAAAATACGCTTAAATCTGTGTGGAATCTAGTCAAGTTATTCGGCCTACATGACCCGTGGAGGGTCTCCAACCCGGATCGGAGAGACTATACCTTTTTCTCCAATCTGAATAAATCATATTCAAGGATTGATTATATCCTAGTAGATCATCTCACTTTATCCTACACAACTGCCATAGACATATCTCATACAGTTTGGTCCGATCACTCTATGGTCAGATGTTCTATAGATTGGCCCTCAGCCCCTATTAGGGAGTTTAATTGGAGACTAGATGAGTCTTTACTTCTGGACCCAGGGGTATATACAACTCTGGAAACCGAACTACAGGAATTCTTTCACAGAAATGTCCAAGAGGACATGTCACCATCTATAGTATGGGAGGCCCATAAGAGTTATATTAGGGGTATACTAATCAAAATTAGAGCTAATAAAATCAAAAGGCAAAGAGAGGAATATCTACACATAGCCAGGGAAGTCACTCTTTTAGATCACTTGCATAAACTCCATCCACAAGACGACAGTATCTTTCACCAATTAAAATTTTATAGGTCTAAATTGTTGTCTCACTTAAACATTAAAGTACAGAGACTGGCACTTAAACTTAAGCAAAAAATTTATTATGACGCTGGGAAACCTGGGCGACAACTAGCTAGATCGCTCAAAAATAAGCAAGCAAAAACATACATCCATTCAATCACTAACCCGAGAGGGGGGAGAGTAGAAGATGCCAAACAGATTGCAGACACATTCAAAAATTATTACCACACACTTTATAACCTATATCCTAACAGGTCTTTCTCAGATCACAAAAAGAAATGCATGCAATACCTAAAAAAGATCAATGTCCCTTCAATCTCCGAGACAGATAGCAAGATGCTACAGGCACCCATTAGTCATAAAGAAATCAGTGAAGCAATAAAGTCACTAAAACCTGGTAAGGCTCCAGGTCCCGACGGGTTTTCCGGATCATACTACAAATTATTTTCCCAAATATTAATACCACACTTACTAAACACATTCAGACAGATTGACAAAGGTGATACCCTACCTGAATCAATACTTCAAGCTGTCATCACGGTTCTCCCTAAACCAGGAAAGAAACCAGATACTCCTGCAAACTACCGGCCCATCTCCCTTCTAAATTTAGATTTAAAAGTTTTTGCCAAAGTCCTTGCATCTAGGCTTAATAGTCTTCTTCCATCATTAATTGCACCAGATCAGGTGGGTTTTGTGCCGCGGAGAGAGGCGAGGGACAATACCGTGAAACTCTTAAACATCTTAGAACACATTAATAGAAATAAAACACCATCTGTGCTTTTGTCTACGGACGCTGAGAAAGCGTTCGATAGACTGGATTGGACCTTTCTAGAGACCACGCTCACTAAATTTAACATCCCCCCCGCATTTATAAATAAAATCATGGCCCTATACTCCTTCCCTACTGCCCAAATTAGAATAAATGGTACCCTTTCAGAACAATTTGAAATTTGTAATGGCACCCGACAGGGCTGTCCTTTATCCCCACTCTTGTTTATTCTATCATTAGAAATTTTAGCTTGTAAAATAAGAACCAATGAAAATATTAAAGGTATAAACATTGATAATAAAGAATATAAACTATCTATGTTCGCAGACAATGTTCTGATGTCGCTGTCAAGTCCTCTGGGGTCTCTCTCCACGGTGCAAAAAGAATTAAAAGAATATGGAGAGGTGTCAAACTTCTCAATAAATTTCAACAAATCAGAACTTCTACCAATACACCTATCTTCCAATGCCACCACTAATATTCGGAACAACTGTCCTTTTGCGATACAGCAGAAATCCATAAAATACTTGGGAGTATATTTAGCACACAGTCTAGACTCGATCCGCACAATCAATTACTCCAGATTATTGAAAGTAATTTCTAACCAGGCCTCGTCCTGGATGTCAAAGAACATATCTTGGATAGGGAGAATTAATACGGTCAAGATGGTACTATTACCAAAAATTCTATATATACTACAAACTCTACCCCTTCCAAACTCTCTTAAATACATACAAAAATTACAAAAAATGGTCCGTTGTTTCATATGGAGGGGGAGACCATCAAGGGTTAACAAGGCCTCAATGTATGCCCATAAAGACAGGGGTGGGTTAGGTGTTCCTAATTTACTAATATATAAACAAGCCATATCTCTTCAAAGAATTATAGAATGGAGTAGAAATAATAATGATAACCTAAAACACTGGATACAGTTAGAACAGGACATCTCAGGGGTACCACAACTAGGTGGCCTATGTTGGCTACCCAATTCACTATCCAACACTCAGAATAACTTCACCTCCACGGTAACAGCTACCATCTCGGATTGGAAGTATATCCGAGATAGATACAAGGGCATTTCTAGTGCCCATTCCCCACTGACACCGTTGTTAAACAATCCAGAGTTTTTAGAGGGTCAGGGGTACAACTTAGGAGAAGACAATAGTTTAACTGGACACATCCCTGTCGCTCTGTTAATCAATTCTGGGAAGATGTTGCCTCACACTGATTTAAAGGAAGTGGGAAAGGGGTTTTTTGACAAGTGGATACGATACCACCAAACGAGACACTACATTATGACACACAGGAACAGGATATTGTTGACAAGGCCCGTGACACCATTTGAACAAATGTGCATGTCTAGGTCACCGCATAGGGGGATCATCTCCATTACATATAAACTTTTACTCTCAGCTACCACACCTGACCCACATAATTATGTGAAAGGTTGGGAAAAGGATCTACTTGGACCTCAAGATCCAAAGGAATGGGAAAACATTTTTAGTAGCATAGCCCACTCGGCACATACAACACATGCATTAGAAACTAATTATAAAATACTGTTCCGACCGAGCAGAATGAAACATCTCTTCCCAGATTTATGTTTCACTTCGAAGTTAGTTAAAATTGCACGCTTTTGATTCGAAATCTGTCTACTTATTCTTCAATATTTCAGATGTTGTGCAATCTCACTATGTATTCTTCTTGTGTATAACATATTTTGTGATATGTATTCTCTAAAAAAAATTTCAATAAAGAAATAATAAAATTAAAAAAAAAAAAACTTTTGAAATACAAAGTATTTTTATCAGCTTAATTTCGGTAACTCTACGCGTTTCAGTAAAATTGTCTTTCTCAAGAGCACATGCTCTTGAGAAAGGCACCAATCAGCCAGCACTACCCAGGGTGCTGAACCAAAAATGGCTTGGCTCCTAAGCTTACAAGTTGAAAGCAATCGCGATTTACTCTAGAATGATTACCGCATCCTCAGAGCTGTGGTAAATTTTTGCGAAACAAAAACGTCACCAAAACACATAAAAAATACATTTCAAAGTACACTTACACTCATAATAACACCATCTAATAACAATTATTCCAAAAAATATTGCACAAAAAGTTATGAGATCTCAGGGCTTTAACATAGCAACAAGGCAAGCAAAGGGCTTTAACATAGAGATGAATACATACACTGTATATATATATATATATATATATACAGGGAGTGCAGAATTATTAGGCAAGTTGTATTTTTGAGGATTAATTTTATTATTGAACAACAACCATGTTCTCAATGAACCCAAAAAACTCATTAATATCAAAGCTGAATAGTTTTGGAAGTAGTTTTTAGTTTGTTTTTAGTTATAGCTATTTTAGGGGGATATCTGTGTGTGCAGGTGACTATTACTGTGCATAATTATTAGGCAACTTAACAAAAAACAAATATATACCCATTTCAATTATTTATTTTTACCAGTGAAACCAATATAACATCTCAACATTCACAAATATACATTTCTGACATTCAAAAACAAAACAAAAACAAATCAGTGACCAATATAGCCACCTTTCTTTGCAAGGACACTCAAAAGCCTGCCATCCATGGATTCTGTCAGTGTTTTGATCTGTTCACCATCAACATTGCGTGCAGCAGCAACCACAGCCTCCCAGACACTGTTCAGAGAGGTGTACTGTTTTCCCTCCTTGTAAATCTCACATTTGATGATGGACCACAGGTTCTCAATGGGGTTCAGATCAGGTGAACAAGGAGGCCATGTCATTAGATTTTCTTCTTTTATACCCTTTCTTGCCAGCCACGCTGTGGAGTACTTGGACGCGTGTGATGGAGCATTGTCCTGCATGAAAATCATGTTTTTCTTGAAGGATGCAGACTTCTTCCTGTACCACTGCTTGAAGAAGGTGTCTTCCAGAAACTGGCAGTAGGACTGGGAGTTGAGCTTGACTCCATCCTCAACCCGAAAAGGCCCCACAAGCTCATCTTTGATGATACCAGCCCAAACCAGTACTCCACCTCCACCTTGCTGGCGTCTGAGTCGGACTGGAGCTCTCTGCCCTTTACCAATCCAGCCACGGGCCCATCCATCTGGCCCATCAAGACTCACTCTCATTTCATCAGTCCATAAAACCTTAGAAAAATCAGTCTTGAGATATTTCTTGGCCCAGTCTTGACGTTTCAGCTTGTGTGTCTTGTTCAGTGGTGGTCGTCTTTCAGCCTTTCTTACCTTGGCCATGTCTCTGAGTATTGCACACCTTGTGCTTTTGGGCACTCCAGTGATGTTGCAGCTCTGAAATATGGCCAAACTGGTGGCAAGTGGCATCTTGGCAGCTGCACGCTTGACTTTTCTCATTTCATGGGCAGTTATTTTGCGCCTTGGTTTTTCCACACGCTTCTTGCGACCCTGTTGACTATTTTGAATGAAACGCTTGATTGTTCGATGATCACGCTTCAGAAGCTTTGCAATTTTAAGAGTGCTGCATCCCTCTGCAAGATATCTCACTATTTTTGACTTTTCTGAGCCTGTCAAGTCCTTCTTTTGACCCATTTTGCCAAAGGAAAGGAAGTTGCCTAATAATTATGCACACCTGATATAGGGTGTTGATGTCATTAGACCACACCCCTTCTCATTACAGAGATGCACATCACCTAATATGCTTAATTGGTAGGAGGCTTTCGAGCCTATACAGCTTGGAGTAAGACAACATGCATAAAGAGGATGATGTGGTCAAAATACTCATTTGCCTAATAATTCTGCACTCCCTGTATTCAGCTTTGATATTAATGAGTTTTTTGGGTTCATTGAGAACATGGTTGTTGTTCAATAATAAAATGAATCCTCAAAAATACAACTTGCCTAATAATTCTGCACTCCCTGTATTACCCCCAGCTCAACTAGGTGTAAAGGAGGAAAAAGAGCTTTTTTGAGGCCTGTTTCTCATTGAAATTGCAAATCCAAAAGAAATTATTGAGTGTTTCAATGTACAAATAACATTATATATGCTACATTTATTGGTCATATGTATAGGAATATTTGCACCCATGTTGTCATAGAAATATCAATATGTATGTACATATAAAAATATATGCAAGCACCACAATTATGGAGCGACCTCCCGCACACTTTCAAACCTTCCCCATCCCTAATATCCTTTAAGAGATCCCTCTCTACATATCTCAAAACAGAATGCACCTGTCATTGTTGATTATATATTTCCTACCTGTTCTATGTTAAATTTTTGGGCATATGTATTATTATTGTTTTTTATTTGATTGTACCCTTGTATCAATGCAATGTTTTGTGTACCCAGGACATACTTGAATACTATAGAAATCTCAATGTATCTTTCCTGGTAAAATATTATAAAAATAAATAAAATATCTACCTTTTCAAAATGAAACTTTTGCCCAGGGATGTTATATATAATCTCAATACATATAGAAAAATAATTCAAAGGAAATAAGTTGTTTATCATGAAGATGAGTTTTCTTATTACAGATTTACCCTCATTCAAATGTAATTTTCAATGTGAAAAACATATTTATTCAATACAAAACGATGACACATTAAAGTTATAATGTGTCATAGTACTAATATTTATAAAATATTTGTAATGTCGGGGGCGGAGCCTGACCACGCAGGAAGATGGTCGCACATTAGGAGAGCTCCTGCATCCTAATCTGACAAAAAGCTCTTTATGTAGTATTAATACCCTAACTAATAACCTCAAACGCTTTGGTGCTTATATGGGACCTTAACTGCTGTGTGGCTGGGAGATCAGCTTTTTATCGAGAGCCGCCGACATAAAATCTCAAGTGTCGGGTCCCCACGTGGAGGACTCATCTGACCCTGCATACTGCCTTCATCTTGGAGCCAGGATATACCCATCAACTACAGACCACTCGCATCTAGAATCCTGACCTGTCAGCCGATTGCCTTCATACCGCTGCAACAGACAAGCTTCAGGAGAGTGTCGGATCCCACAGGGGGCTTCTAACTAGCGGAGCGCTTAAAGGCCTGGACGTCTCTTGCCGGAACTGCTCCCAAAGGCCTTGCAACAGTGAAAGCAGAGAAGCCTGCGCATCGCATGGGTTGCTCGCTCCCGGACTGACACCAGACCTCAGCTTTACCAGAGCCGTATATGAGGGTAAGCAGGGAGTGTACATGCCAAAGGGATCTACCGCAGGTAACACCGCTCTCAAAAAAGAAACTGTTTACCGCATAATCCTTGAGACTCTCACCACAGGGCACTAAGCTATTTGCTCTCCTCGGGGCGCAGGTCTGTGATAACGACCTTATAGCAGACACAATATAACTACTGCTCCCATAGGGGAATATCCTACAGGGCAACACACAAGTTAAGTAACTACCTTAAAAGCTCATCCTCCTGTTTGGGCCCCAGGGACTTTTTGCCACAAGAGACCTCTTTGTAATACTTCTCTAAACCTCTGCAGACCACACTGTGAATCTGAATCTAGCTATACAGTGTATCTTCTAATCTACAATCGTAACCCCACTGGGAAAGTATATTTCAGGGCATGCCTAATAAAAGAGCAAACAGACCAGATAAAATTAGTGCTCCTAAATCTATGAGCCACTATCTTAAACCCATAGATTCTACTAAAAGTACAGCTGCAGCTGATATGGCATGCTCCCAAGATAACTCAGTTACTCCTGTCCCAATGGAGAACATGCCGCAATCCCAGTTTCTCACTAAGGAGGACATATCACACCTTTCATCTAAGACTGATATACAGGGTATCATGAATGAGATGAGGAGTTTATTCGGTGATCTGAGAAAAGATTTTGCTGCACTGGAAACAAGAGTCTTGGCTATTGAAAAAACTTCCAAAGATAATACATCCTCTTTACAACAACAGTCTACTGATATCCAAAATCATGCGGATAATTTACAGTATCTTAACGATAAGTTGGAAGATATTGATAACAGGGGACGCAGAAATAACCTGCGTTTTCGGGGTGTAACAGAAGCGGTTGCTCCACAAAACATAGAAGGCTACCTTCAAGCGCTATTCAGAATCATCAAAGACACTCCTTCATCACCGGATATCCCAATTGAAAGGGCACACAGAGCCCTCAGGCCTAAACCACCCAACAAAGCCCCCCCAAGGGATATTATTGTCCGATTCCTAAGTTTCAAGGATAAGGAGGCAGTTCTTCAAGGAGCCAGGAAAAAACATCCAATCACCCATGTAGGAGAAGAAATCCAGGTCTTCACAGACTTATCACCCATAACTCTACAAAAACGCAGAGACTTAAATCATATCACCACTGTACTGAGGAATAACAAAGTTATATACAGGTGGGGCTTCCCAGTGTCTATAATTGCCTCAAATAACAATAAAACGGCCATTTTCAGGCCCGGCATGGACTACAGGACCTTTTTTGAAAATTTGTCGATACCAGTGCCTGCCTTAGGCAGGTCCCTTGGGGGAGATGGGTCTCCCTCCACTAGCTTCGCTAGACAACATCCTGAGGAGGAGATAAATGGGTAAAGTATGAGCTGATACCTGATACTAAGGAACTTGTGTCCAATAGACCTTTAAAACCTACTGTATTTACTGTTGGGATTGCTGGACTGCCACTTACAAATGTACTGTATGCCATTTTACTACCCGCTATATTGATAGATAACTGTTATATAGTTTAACTTCTGCCAATTTGCACCGCATTATCCTCAAGGTTAAGTAAAAATATTGATACATTTTCAGACATGTTTAGTGGGCTAGCACATCCTATTTTCACCTCACTCCAGAGTTGATGTTTGCCTTCGGTTATGAGAGTATCACTTACTTTGGAGTGGGCTTGTTAGCACTAAAATTGGCGGTACATAACAATGATTCCCACCCACGTTAAGTTTATTAAGTTAACACTGTCCCATTAAACAAATGGATATGTTAAATAATAGTTTGCACCATGTTGTTACTTGAAATGTACTACGAGTATGTATAAGCTTTTATTTATAACTTACGTCAGTGTAGGGGCTTTTCCCCTAGTTCTATGTTCTTTGATTGTTAGAAAATTCATATTTCTTTTATGCCTGCGGGTGATGCTGGTGTCTCCTGCGAGCCCTAGTATCACCTGAGTACTTCTTTATAAGGTTACATATCTAACATAGCACTTATTCTCACTTAGTCCTTACTCTACTACTAAACCTAAGCATCCTCCTCTCTTTTTCTATACTTCCCCACTCTCTTGTGTTTTTTTTTTTTTTTTTTTTTTTTTTTTTTTTTTCCTCTTCGCCATGCAACATAAGACCAGCAAATTTGGAGACCACTCCATTAATCTTACCACGATTAATGCAAAGGGCCTAAATGACCCGGGCAAACGCTCTATCGCCTTTAAAGAATTGCACAAACTGCAGAGCCACATCATTTTATTGCAGGAGACTCATTTCAGGAGAGGTAGAGAACCCAGATGGCACAACATTCAGTTCCCTACAGCTTACTTTGCTTCTGGACAAAATAAAAAAGGAGGGGTAGGGATAGTTTTCCACAAGTCGGTACCATTCATTCTGACACACATTGAGAGAGATCCTGAGGGTCGTTATATTATTTTGGTGGGCACTTTGTTTGGGCACTATATCACATTAGCCTCGGTCTACTCACCTAGTCAGAAACAAGAACTTTTCTTTCATAGAATCCATGACTTACTACTAGAACACACTAGAGGTATCACCTACCTAGCTGGCGATTTTAATATAGTCGCAAACCCGCTGATCGACACCTCCAAAGGGATCTCCTGCTCACCATCCTCCACAATAGATAGGGTCAACAACACTCTAGCAAATTTGGCTCTGCATGATGTCTGGCGCACCCTACACCCCACCACCAGAGATTATTCTTTTTATTCTATCCCACACAATAGCTATTCCAGGATTGATCATATATATACTGACTCTTGCGGTCTATCGATCACACACTATAGCGACATAGGTCACATATCTTGGTCTGACCACGCTCCGGTCTCTTGCGCGATTTTATGGCCAGACATCCCTATTACTCAAAACACTTGGAGACTGGATGAAACCCTTTTAGATAATTCACTTTTTTACTCCGACCTGCAGAAAAAAATCAGAGAATACTTCGATACTAACACATTTCCTTCTTCCTCTAAGGCCATCATTTGGGAAGCCCACAAAACTGTAATCAGGGGGGCTTTAATTAAACAGAAGGCACTTCTTAACAGACAATATAAGGCTAAATACCTTGATCTCCAACATAAACTAAGCTCCCTAGAAGCTAAACATAAAGAACTCCCAACCTGCATAGAAACTACAAACCGATTAAAACAAGCAAGACTAGATTTTCAAAAGCATCTAGCAGAGTCCCACCAAAAGAAAGCTTTATATCTAAAACAGTACTACTATGAGGGGGGCAATAAGCCGGGCAGGGTCTTGGCGAGAACCCTTAGGAAAAGACAGCTTCGCACATATATACACACTATTAGATCCAGAGATGGACACTTACTTCGCAGCAGTGACCAAATTGCAAAGGAATTCCACGATTACTATCATTCCCTATATAATATACAGGAATCTACTTCAACGACCTCTCGAAGAGTAGAGGCTTTTGCACAAGAAACTCTAATTAACTCATATCTGGGAGATATTGATCTCCCTTCTTTGACTAAAGATGAGTCCAACGCATTGGATGCCCCAATTTCTGAGGAGGAACTATTTGAGGCTATTAAGGGAAGTCCAGGAGGTAAAAGCCCAGGCCCTGATGGATTTTCATCAATGTATTATAAAAAGTTTAAGGATATTTTAGCTGGCCCCCTCTTAGACCTGTTTAATGACATCCGTGATGATCCTAATCTATCCCGTGTCCTCCTAGAGGCTCATATCACGGTTTTACCTAAACCGGGAAAAACTGCAGACTCCCCAAGCCATTTTAGACCCATATCTTTAATTAATTCTGACATGAAAATACTTGCAAAAATCCTGGCAAACAGACTCAACAAGTATCTACCATCTTTAATCTGCAATGATCAGGTGGGCTTTGTCCCAGGCCGTGAGGCTAGGGACAATACCATCAAAGTCACTCAATTAATCAATCACGCTAAGGTCTCGGGATGCCCATTAGTCCTCTTTTCCACCGACGCGGAGAAGGCTTTTGATAGGGTCAGTTGGTCTTTTCTGCGTCGAGTATTAGAGAAAATGGGGTTCGGGATACCCTTTGTGAACTCCGTTTTAGCACTTTACTCAAATCCGAACGCGAAAATAAGAATCAATGGTACTCTATCGGAAACATTTAATATTAGCAATGGTACAAGGCAAGGCTGCCCCCTATCGCCATTGCTCTTTGCATTGACCATTGAAGTGTTGGCTCATAAAGTGAGACTAAATCAAGGCATCCGAGGCATGGTGATAGGGGACAGAGAGCACAAGCAGGCTTTATATGCGGACGATATCCTCTATACGCTAACTAACGCCTCAGAGTCTGTTCCAGAGCTTTTAAAGGAAATTAGAGCCTACGGGGAGGTGTCAAATTTCTCCCTTAACCTTGGCAAGTCCGAACTGCTGAATATCAACACCAGTCCTGAAGTGGTACATCACTTACAGCGCAATTATAATATAACTGTAGCAAGTCATAAGCTCAAATACTTGGGTATCTATCTGACCTCTGACACTTCGGATCTTTTTAAACTTAATTATATCCCCCTGAAGAACGATATTATGGCTGACCTTTCGTCTTGGAGATCTGGGACAATTTCTTGGCTAGGGAGAACTGGTGTCATCAAGATGAATGTTCTCCCTCGTATACTGTATTTATTTCAAACTTTACCCATTGAACTCCCTAAAAGCTATATTACTCAGATGCAGAACTTGATTGAACAATTTGTTTGGGCTAACACCAAACCCAGATTACCCAAACGCACTATGTATCTTCCGAGAGATAGAGGGGGGCTGGGGTTGCCAGATATAGCTTCTTATAAGCAGGCGGTAGGTTTACAAAGAATTGCAGAATGGGCCCAGAACCTAACAACTAAGGCATGGATAGATCTGGATAGACAGATCTTTAAATTAAACAATATGGGAACTCTCGCCTGGATTCTGCCCTCACAGCGCCCCCCTGCAGTGATTAAATATCATCTGATAGAGGAGACACTCAATATATGGGACAAGACTATAGCCACATCTACGCATATTTCCACTAGACATTCCCCATTGTCTCCCACTCTGGAAAACCCTGAAATCCCATATCACAGTAGAGGAATATATAAACTTGCGCCTTACAAAATTAAGGAAGGATCCGTTTTTGGAATGATAGTTGATGGGAAAATTGCACCACAAGTAGACCTCGCAAACTCACTACCCACAATCTTCTCCTGCTGGTTACATTATCGCCAATTACACCACTTTATCACAAGTCATAAACACAGACAAGAACTAGGTAGAACACTCACAAATTTTGAAAAAATTTGCATAATGGAGGCTGTGCCCAAGCACTTGATATCCATATTGTACAAGTCATTAATCCTCCAGGGTTCTGAAGCATTACCAACATATACAAAGCGATGGATAGATGAGCTAGGTCTGGACTTAGAACCGGAACCTTGGCTTAGGGCCTTCAGACTAATTAAAAAGTCATCAGTATCATCAACAATTCAGGAACTACACATTAAATACATTAGTAGATGGTACCTTACCCCTATGAGGCTCCACAAGATATTCCCTACTTTGAGCTCTCTATGCTGGAGGGGATGCGGGGAGGTTGGATCAATTTTACATATCTGGTGGAGTTGCCCATGTATATTGTCATTTTGGTCGGGAGTTATAAAAAAGATGGGGGAAACTCTAAATCTAGATATCCCAAGCACACCCAACATTTTGTTATTTCTGTCTTTACCTAAAACACAAAGCGTGGCACATCTCTCTCTTCTGCTAATAATGATTACCAGTGCAAAAAAATTAATCCCAAAGAAATGGAAATCTCAGAGCCCTCCTGCTTTAGAGGAATGGTATACCCAGGTGGAGGAAGTTCTATATCTCGAAAGGTATCATTACCTGAAAACCCATAACCTTACCACATATGAAATGATGCTGGCTCTGTGGCACGGCACAATTTAAATCTCATAGGATCACTCCTACTTGGATTGGTCCTCCGCTGCTATGTTGTATGTGTGTTTTTTTTTTTTTTGTTTTTTTTCTCCCCCTTCTTCTTTCTCTTATCACCCTACATTTCCTTCCCTTTTCTATCCGGATGCCCTCTCCTTTTTCTGACTATATTGCTTTCAAAGCGTTGCTATGATGATATGACCTAAGTTTGGGAAAAATTATTTATATCTATAAATGCTCACTCCAACGGCCCATCCGGCGGTTTGGGCGCAACACACTGTGAAGTGAATTTGTTTTGTATCTAAGCTGATGTTATAAATATTTCTGGTTATGTACCTATTGTATATTTTGCTGGATATGTTATTTCTGTACTTATTCACTTCAATAAAGCTTTTTGAAAAAAAAAAAAAAAAAAAAAAAAAAAAAAAAAATATTTGTAATGTCATGTCTGCTAAAGCAGATAATACATTTGCAATATTTAGACTATTAACCAAAATACATAAGTGCTTAATATTACATACTTCAAGAGATATGAAGTATTGTCTTTAACATGGAGTTATTGAAACAATTTAAAAGTGCATTGTGCATTGGTCCCAGGGAGAGTCTGTGTCTGTTCATATGATGTCAATTAAAATGTATTAATCACCTCTATATCATGGCAATCACATATATGTTGTGTATACATCAGTGCTTAAATATCATAAAGATACATTTATCTAATTATTCTAAATATTGAATAATAATCTTGACAAAAAGGAGTGCATTAGTCATGATAGGTATTAGTTATGATAGGTATAGATATTACATTCCACATAGGACTATAAGAATGAATGCAAGGTATTTGGCCATATCAACAGGAAGGAGTATTTACTTTTCAACTCTTCTATAACTGTATAACCCTTATTAGCTTCATCTGAAGGAGCAAACAACATATGCTTGTGGAATATAAATCATAACATTTACACATGTCACGTTGAGTAATGTTAGATAGCATATACTGTATAAATTTCAGACACGTATCCCCAAGTATTCTTAAACAACATAATATCCTCAATAAAAGGACACATACATTTATTAACAATGTACACCTGCATATTAATTGACATCATGTGAAATAAAAATGAATAAAGCTGTTCATTTTTAGCAGATAAACAGCTATTAGAATAATATTAAGATATATGTTCAAATTTGGATTAGAAAAATGGATGCATATTTATGAGATGAAAATCGCACTTAAAAAAGTGCTTTAGTGCAAAAATTAGATATGATATATCTTGGGTGGAAAAAAAAGAATATTAATTAATTCTTGCGGCGGGATTTTGACTTTGGTGGAGAGGTACTTAGGGGGGAAGTTTGGCGTCTTGTGTGATGCCCACCAGCTGAATGTGAGGCTAATAACCGGGATTCAGGGTCCTGCAGGGAGATGACAGAGGATGCAAGTGAGGATGGAGTTTGGGGCCTATCCGCGAGCCTCTCCACTGCCTCTGCCAGGCGGACGAGTGAGGCATTATGGATGTCCATTTGGCTCTGGATCCTCCTAAAAGCCTGCTGCTGCTGGAGCCTGGACAGCCTAAGCTCTCTATGTATGAGCCTCAGTAGATCATCCTGCTGGGACTGTGCCAGACCCTGCTGTACGGTTGGTGTCTCAGGAACCAATAATTGGCTGGTTCCAGGGCTGTCTCTCCGTATTGGTGACTGGGAGGTTGTCTGTGATGGCACTGTTGGCAATACATTGGTGGGTGCAGTGGGTGGTGGTGTGGATTCCTGTTGTGCCATAGGAGTGGGAGGCATATAGTACAGATTATGCAGATCTGTATGCTGCTGTGGTGGGTGCATCATCTGCTGCTGAGGATGATGATGTCGTGGTGGGTGCATCATCTGCTGCTGAGGAGGATGTCGTGGGGGGTGCATCATCTGCTGCTGAGGAGGATGTCGTGGGGGGTGCATCATCTGCTGCTGAGGAGGATGTCGTGGTGGGTGCATCATCTGCTGCGGTGGGTGCAGCTGTGGGGGCTGTGCCATTTGTTGCTGCGAAGTATGCATGAACTGCCAGTGTTGAGGAGGATGAGTCTGCTGGGGTTCAGAACCCAGAACATGAAATGTTGTCTCCGAGGTAGATGGAGAAGGGCCTGATACATCCTCCACCTCATATGCCCTAGGCTGCTGCATATCACCTTCTAAGAGGCTGATATAGGAGGTAGTGTCGCCATAGATATCCTCATCCTCCTCAGTGAATGTAGGAACATCCTGCTGTGGTGTTGGTGCAGCTTCATACTCCTCCTGTTCGGAACCTACAAATAAATATACTGTATGTTTACATTATCTATCTAATAGAATATATTACTTTGTAGCATAACAATACAGACTATTATATTCCATATTTATGTGTATATATGTACATACACACACACACACACATACACACACATACACACACATACACACACACACACACACACATACACACACACATACACACACACACACACACACACATACACACACACACACACACACACACATACACACACACATACACACACACACACACACACACATACACACACACACACATACACACACACATACACATACACACACATACACACACACACACACACACATACACACACACACACACACATACACACACATACACACACATACACACACACATACACACACACACACACACACACACATACACATACACACACACACACACACATATACACACACACACATACACACACACACACACACACATATATAGTGTGTTTGGGATAAAATCCAAGCATATATGACCATAACTGATGAATCTTTATAGACTGTGTCTTAAAGGAACATTGTTAAAGGGACACTGTACCCAAATATTTTCTTTTGTGCTTCAGATAGAGCATGCAATTTTAAGCAACTTTCTAATTTACTCCTATTTTCAAATGTTCTTTATTCTCTTGGTATCTTTATTTGAAATGCAAGAATGTAAGTTTAGATGGCGGCCCATTTTTGGTGAACAACCTAGGTTGTCCTTGCTGATTGGTGGATAAATGCATTCGTCAATCAAAAACTGCTGTCCAGAGTTCTGAACCTAGAAAAAAGCTTACATGCCTTATTTTTCATATAAAGATAGCAAGAGAACGAAGAGATATTGATAATAGGAGTAAATTAGAAAGTTGCTTAAAATTGCATGCTGTATCTGAATCACAAAAGAAAAATTTTGGGTACAGTGTCCCTTTAAGGACAATGACACATGATTTATATGAAATGCTTAATATTCTTGGATATTATATTATCAATATTCTTGCTTGTCGGAGCAGATATACAATACAGAGTGCTTGCTGAACATATTAAATACAACTATGTAAATTTATATTCATAGCTAAACACAGATGGTATTTATGATATTAAACATATATACATCACATATATGGTTATATTTAATATTGAATATTCACCTTCATACACCTCTTCAGGTGGCACAGAGGTGTCCATTGTCCCCTTACATCCGTGAACAGATTCATCCGAGATGACATTGGACAACATCTCCTCCCATGACCTTAGGTGTATTCTCTTTCTAGGACCACCACCTGTCCCACGTGCATATTTGGCCTGCTGTGCCAGCTTCGCTTTTGTTTCTCGCCTGCAATCATGATATCGATGTTTTATACTAGCAGTAGAACGATTACGTCCTAAGCAGCTGACTGCCACTCGAATCTCCTCCCACAGCTTATTCCGGACACCCGCCCTCAGGTTAGGGTTCTCCAGCTGAGCTGCCCTCTCCAAGTAGGCCTCAACAAGAGCCTCCTTCTCCTCCTCAGAGTACCTCTCCTCTCTTAGCCTGCCCTTCACACCTGAAGGGCCAGCAGACACAGACTCTCCCTCCTGTGACTGGGGACCAGCCCTCTCTTCCTCCTCTGTCCCTTCAGGCTGTGACAGGCTACCACCAGCCCCACTCCCACTTGCCACAGTCTGCCCCACTTTCCCTTTTCTTTTTGTGCCTAGCTGAGGCTGACTCCTCCTCGCTCCTCCCACCTCCACTCCTCTTCCACCCTCTCTCCTTCCCTCCTCTGCCAGGGTTTGAGGAAGGACAAATCATCCACCCAAACCTCAGCCCCTATTCCTGCCCAGACTACTCCCTACTTCCCCCCTCCCCCTCCCTCTATCCACCCTCTCCACTGCCCTCCCCCTAGCCACCCCCTTCCCAACTCCACTAGGCCTATCCATCCCTTTCTCCTTCCTCCCTAACTCTAACCTAACACTAAAGTCCCTAGCTTACCTAACTACACTAATTCACCTAACTAAACCCTAAATTAAATATCCCCAAAACTAACAACCTAACCTATCTAGACCCTAACTATCTCTATTCTATATCCCTCAAAATAAAAATAAAATGTGGGGGTGAAAATAAACAAAGGGATGTAAATGAAAAAAGATAAAAAAAAGAGGATTATAACAAAATTATCGAAAAATAATAAGGGATGCAAATGAATAAAGGGGTGGGCTATATAGTCAAATGAAACAAAAAATATGGGATTAAAAAAAAAGGATGGGCAAAATGTATAAAAAAAAAAAGTTATATAGTGGGGAAGGGTAGTCAAAGGGGGGATGGGAAGTGGGATAAGGGGGTTAATGAAAGGAGTAATAAAGGAAGATGGGGATATGAAGGGTTAATGAAAAAAAATGTGAATGTGTTTGTATCAAATAAAAGTGTGTTTGTGTGTATAAACTAATGTGTGTTAATTAACTAATGTATGGATGTGTGTGTTCCTAATATTATATGAGGCCTACAATAAGAATATATGAAAATAAAATATCAAACTCTCCACTAACTCTCAAACAACTCTCAAAAACCCAAAACTCCTACCAACGCAACTAGCTCCCGTGTCTTTCTCTCTAGAGGCGATCACAGGTAAAGAGCGCAGGCGCAAACCATTATTCTTATAGACAGAGGTCGGGTTACCATGGCAATGCACTTGTTATGGCACGCTTTTCGACAAATCCGACATCGGTTGGCAACGCAAACTTACGTACGTCCGAAAAGAGCGACTGCGCGCAACACGCTAATCTTTTCAATGGAAACCTGGTACTAAAATGGAGCCGTAAATTACTTTTAGCTGTCGTCCGCTTCGGTAGCTTACGGCTCCATTTTTAACGACTCAATGGAAGCGAGCCCATAGACTTCAATAGGCAGGCGAATTTTAAAACCACAGGGACTCTTTCTGGCCACAATAGTGATGGAAAAGTTGTTTCAAGGGGACTGACACCTGGACTGTGGCATGCCGGAGGGGGATCCATGGCAAAACTCCCATGGAAAATTACATAGTTGATGCAGAGTCTGGTTTTAATCCATAAAGGGCATAAATCACCTAACATTCCTAAATTGTTTGGAATAACGTGCTTTAAAACATCAGGTATGATGTTGTATCGATCAGGTAGTGTAAGGGTTACGCCCGCTTCACAGTGACAGACCAAACTCCCCGTTTAATGCACCGCAAAAAACCACAAACAGTCCATTTGCACAACTGCAAACTCCCCATTTGCACAAGGTTGGATACCAAGCTAGCCATGTCCCGTTCCTTGTCCTCACTGATGTCATTGAAGGTCTCTTCCTCCACCCAGCCACGTACAACACCAAGGGTCCCCGAAAGGTGACAACAAAGCCCCCTGGGACGCCTGCTGTGTTTGGTCTTCCACCTCCTCAAAGCCACCTTCCTCCTCTGACTCCTCTTCTTCAGACTCCTCTCTCTTCATTGCCTCTCTCTGCGTTATTATAAGGTGTGTTAAGTAGTACTATTCCTATCAGTTTAATCCCTGTTCCGTCCCCTATCAGGGGACGTGTATATGGCATCGATTTTAGGAACCGGGAGATGGAAAAAGATGCTTGGTCGGTCCTCCTACTTCAAATTTGGGGCACTGCGCGTGCAATCTAATGTGCCACCAGATAGGAGTGGTGTGTTAAGTAGTTCTATTCTTATCAGTTTAATCCCTGTTACGTCCCCTATCAGGGGACGTGTATATGGCATCGATTTTAGGAACCGGGAGATGGAAAAAGATGCTTGGTCGGTCCTCCTATTTCAAATTTGGGGCACTGCGCGTGCAATCTAATGTGCCACCAGATAGGAGTGGTGTGTTAAGTAGTACTATTCATATCAGTTTAATCCCTGTTACATCCCCTATCAGTGTTGTTTTTTTTAAATGTACACTACTGTTACACCAGATATGAGTTGCACTGGTGTGACGCTGTGCCCTGGCAGGCAGGCACTGAAACGCACACGTGTGAAGGAAACTGACTGCTATTATTTCACAGTCAAAAAAGTGTTGTTTTTTTTTAAATGTACACTATTGTTACAACAGATATGAGTTGCACTGGTGTGACACTGTGCAATGGCAGGCACTGAAACGCACACGTGTGAAGGAAACTCACTGCTATTATTTCACAGTCAAAAAAGTGTTGTTTTTTTTTAAATGTACACTACTTTTACACCAGATATGAGTTGCACTGGGGTGACACTGTGCCCTGGCAGGCACTGAAACGCACACGTGTGAAGGAAACTGACTGCTATTATTTCACACAGTCAAAAAAGTGTTGTTTTTTTTAAATGTACACTACTGTTACACCAGATGAGTTGCACTGGGATGACACTGTGCCCTGGCAGGCACTGAAACGCACACGTGTGAAGGAAACTGACTGCTATTATTTAACAGTCAAAAAAGTGTTGTTTTTTTTAAATGTACACTACTGTTACACCAGATATGAGTGGTGGCACTGGGCAAGTGGGCACAGTATATGCTGTGAGCCTGACACACACGCTGGCAGGCAGGCAACTGCAATTAGATTACACAGGAAAAAAAAGCAGACTGATGTTCTAGCCCTAAAAAGGGCTTTTTGGGGTGCTGTCCTTACAGCAGAGATCAGATGAGTCCTTCAGGACTGTAGTGGACACTGAATACACTAGCCTAGCTATCGATTTCCCTATTAAATCAGCAGCAGCTACACTGTCCCTCCTCTCACTAAGAATGCAGCTTCCGAATGAATCTAAAATGGATGCTGTCCAGGAGGTAGGAGGGTCTGGGAGAAAGGGTCTGCTGCTGATTGGCTGGAATGTGTCTGCTGGCTGTGAGGTACAGGGTCAAAGTTTTACTCAATGATGATGAATAGGGGGCGGATCGAACATCGCATATGTTCGCCCCCGCCGCGGCGAACGCAAACAAGCTATGTTCGCCGGGAACTATTTGCCGGCGAACTATTCGCGACATCACTAATTATCATGTAAATAGTCTAGTTTTCACAAGTGGGGGCTTCAAAATGCATCAAACATTGTAAATAATCTTGTCCCTTTGCTTTACTCAAAGTTACTAAGCAGAAAATATCAATCAAAAATTAATGAGTACCGACACCTTTTTTCTTGAGTATCAGCACCTTTTTTTTGAGTACCGGCACCTTTTCTTTTACAAAAAAGAACACTGATTCTGCCTATATATAATCATCTATATATACTGTATACTGTATATGTATAGATATATTTTGTACGAAAAAACATCAGATGTAGAGTATATAGAAATATGTATTTTTGAATAAATAGAACATATTCTTGTATGTGCAAAACATTGAAATGTGAAATATTAATATTTTCATGTCGGGTTAGCACACATAAGAATATGCGATCGGGTTTGCGTGAGAGTGGGGTGTTATTTTTCCACTTTATGTGATCCGTTGACTTCAATGGGGGAATACGTTAACTCGCACTGTAAGTTCGGCTTTTTGCAAGCGTTATGTTAGCACGAGCGATATAACTTTTTGAAACAACATAGAAAAGAAAGTGGGACTTCCACAATAAGAAATCCAATAAATCCAGCACAACTGTAAAATTAAATAAATACACAAAAGCCTATATGTCAAAAACGATATAAATATGTATTAAGTTAAATTAACTGTATGCACAAAACACACATTCACATTCATACAGTGGATCCCGCACAAAAAAGTGGTATAAAGTACTGGCCAAAAATTATCTGGTGCACCAGGGAAAATAGACAAAAGATAGTCCATTTAAGAATAGCAAATATTTTGTAATCCAACAGGTGCAGCGTTAATCCAAAAAGAATGCAGTTATACAGTCCCCGGTGTATAGAGACCAGTCACTTCAGACTTTAACCCCAAATGTTACTGTGTGAAGTAGTACGTTAGAGGCATAGCATAGGAAGAGCAGTGAACACTCGCGTCTTTATTCACAAGTGCTGTTTCCTCTTCAAGCAATAGTATTCAGTGCACAGATGCATATCACATATTCTACCTGTATTTATTCACGCGGTCGCTCCTCCTAGCTGCCTCACTCTAAAAGCATCCAAACCTCAGGGGTAAGTCAGGATGAGCAGGGAATCTGCTGTAAAAGGCTGCCAAGCACGACGAGTCCAAACGCTCGTTTCGCTCCTCCAGTCAGTGCAGCATGGAGCTTCTTCCAGGTGCTAACGACACCTTGATTACCATCCTTTTTATTGGATGCCGATTTCAAAGATTCTTTTCTATTTGGTGGAGTTCGTGTCAATCACAACTAGCCACTGCGCTGCTGTTACAATGTTTTACAATGGTTACTTTTGAATACAGTTATATGCAGGGCTTCTCGTGTAACCAAGGTGAAGTATTTCATAGCAGAAATTAATTGAATACACTTTAATGTTGAAAACACTCACTCACACACACACATCCGCAACAATTCATATATACAAAATATTCTAAAAAACTATTTTATTCTTAATGCACCATTGTGCAATATTTAAAAAGACAATACTTTATAAATAGAGGTATGTGTGTAAATTACTCTAACAGTTAATATGTGCAATTTAGCTCATCATAGAAATATATGTTTACAATTTTATGATGATGTATATTTAAGATTTTTATTTATTTTGAGATCCCATCTTCTATACAGATATAGATATAAATGGAGATGTGCAGACAGATTTAGGTATAGGGAATTAGCCCAAAAAGGAAGCAAATTCCAATTTTTCGATTAAGCCATTGGGAGACAGGGTGTTCAGTTTGTACATCCATCTTGTTTCTTTTTGTAAAAGAATTCTATCAATGTCCCCCCCACGCATACTTAATTTAACAGATTCAATTCCAATAAAACGGAGTTCATCCGTTTTTGATTTATGAAATTGAGCAAAATGTCTTGCCACTGGGCTATCAATGTTGAAGTCCTTTACATCATCTCTATGTTCTGTAATGCGGGAGCGTAATTCTCTAAAAGTTTTGCCCACATAGAAATATTTACACGAGCAATAGAGAAGATATATGACTCCTTTTGTGGAGCAGTTAATAAATGAGTTGATTTTGTATGTGACTCCTGTATTTGTGCTAAAGGTCTTAGTTTTCTGCATAAATTGACAGCAGACACAGTGATTACAGGGGGAACTACCAACTATCTTTTGAGCGTTACGTTCTAACCAATTACATGTAGGAACTTTATTAAATTCGCTCTTAACAAGGAGGTCTTTCAAATTGCTAGGTCTCCTTGCTGTCATTAGGGGATAGTCTCCCACATGTTGGTGCAATGTAGAATCATTAGTCAGCAAATGCCAATTGTTATTTAAAATGTTTTTAACTTTACTCCAGTGGGCATTGTATTTAGTGATAAATCTGATTTTAGTGTCTTCCACATTCTCACTTTTGGTTTTCTTTTGATACAATAGATCTTTTCTTTGATGCTGAGATGCTCTATAGAGTGCTCTTTTTACGCATCTTTTAGAGTAGCTTCTCTCCAGAAAACGAGTCGCCATATCTTTTGCCTGTTGTTTAAAGGTTTGGTCTCTAGAACAAATTCTGCGTAGCCGCAGAAATTGCCCATAGGGAATACCCCTCTTGAGATTTTCAGGATGGTGACTCGTTCCCAAGAGCAGGCTATTTGTTGCAGTCGGTTTTCGGAACACTTCTGTTTCAATTTTACCTTCGTTCTTACTAATTTTTAAGTCCAAAAATGTAATAGTACTAGAATCATAACTACACGTTAGAAAAATATTTAGATTATTATTATTCAGGAGGGAAACAAATTTAAGTAGATCCTCCTCACTGCCATCCCATAGCAGGAGGATATCATCCACATATCTAATCCAGAGGGCTACATGCGCCTCAACTATGTCTGAATGTTCGCCAAAAACAATTTGATCTTCCCATCCACCAAGATGTAAACAAGCATAAGTTGGGGAGCCCCCATTGCTGTCCCTTGTTTCTGTTTGTAATATTTGCCATCAAAGATGAAAATATTGTTTTCCAGAACAAATTTCAAAAGTTTTCACTTACAAATTTTGGCAAATATTACAAATTGTTTTTGGCGAACATTCAGACATAGTTGAGGCGCATGTAGCCCTCTGGATTAGATATGTGTCACTGTGTCTGCTGTCAATTTATGCAGAAAACTAAGACCTTTAGCACAAATACAGGGGTCACATACAAAATCAACTCATTTATTAACTGCTCCACAAAAGGAGTCATATATCTTCTCTATTGCTCGTGTAAATATTTCTATGTGGGCAAAACTTTTAGAGAATTACGCTCCCGCATTATATCTGTATAGAAGATGGGATCTCAAAATAAATAAAAATCTTAAATATACATCATCATAAAATTGTAAACATATATTTCTATGATGAGCTAAATTGCACATATTAACTGTTAGAGTAATTTACACACATACCTCTATTTATAAAGTATTATCTTTTTAAATATTGCACAATGGTGCATTAAGAATAAAATAGTTTTTTAGAATATTTTGTATATATGAATTGTTGCGGATGTGTGTGTGTGAGTGAGTGTTTTCAACATTAAAGTGTATTCAATTAATTTCTGCTATGAAATACTTCACCTTGGTTACACGAGAAGCCCTGCATATAACTGTATTCAAAAGTAACCATTGTAAAACATTGTAACAGCTGCGCAGTGGCTACTTGTGATTGACACGAACTCCATCAAATAGAAAAGAATCTTTGAAATCGGCATCCAATAAAAAGGATGGTAATAAAGGTGTCGTTAGCACCTGGAAGAAGCTCCATGCTGCACTGACTGGAGGAGCGAAACGAGCATTTGGACTCGTCGTGCTTGGCAGCCTTTTACAGCAGATTCCCTGCTCATCCTGACTTACCCCTGAGGTTTGGATGCTTTTAGAGTGAGGCAGCTAGGAGGAGCGACCGCGTGAATAAATACAGGTAGAATATGTGATATGCATCTGTGCACTGAATACTATTGCTTGAAGAGGAAACAGTACTTGTGAATAAAGACGCGAGTGTTCACTGCTCCTCCTATGCTATGCCTTTAACGTACTGCTTCACACAGTAACATTTGGGGTTAAAGTCTGAAGTGACTGGTCTCTATACACCGGGGACTGTATAACTGCATTCTTTTTGCATTAACGCTGCACCTGTTGGATTACAAAATATTTGCAATTCTTAAATGGACTATCTTTTGTCTATTTTCCCTGGTGCACCAGATAATTTTTGGCCAGTACTTTATACCACTTTTTTGTGCGGGATCCACTGTATGAATGTGAATGTGTGTTTTGTGCATACAGTTAATTTAATTTAATAAATATTTATATCGTTTTTGACATATAGGCTTTTGTGTATTTATTTAATTTTACAGTTGTGCTGGATTTACCTAGACTTTTGGGAATTTCTTATTGTGGAAGTCCCACTTTCTTTTCTATATTGTTTCATATGTACTCTTCTAGGAAGCACCTGTTTTTAAGTGATTCAATTTATTAACTCAGTAGTGTGCAACTCTTTTTCTGTTTCTTTTTGATATAACTTTTTACTTTGAACTCATAATACCAGTGCAACCCCACACGCGCAAAAAGGTTACTTCTAGCACAATTAGCTCTACAGCAAAAAAGCTAAATATTGCTCCACTTGTAATCTAGCCCTATATCATTTAGTAGTTAACTCACTTTTTGAATTTAGGTAGTTTTAATGAAAAAAAAAAATATTTATAGATTTTAGAGGAGCATTCAGAAAGTGAAAGTATTTTCTGTACATGCCATGCAAATGTATGGAAAAATCAAATGGGTTTATATGTGTTTATTGCAAATGCACTCTGTCCTAAGTGTACTTTATTGTAAATAGTACATGAGGCAAACCCATCATGTGTCCTCTTGATGTCTGACAAATGCTAACAATCTATAGAAAAGCTTACCGGAAGCACGCACGGCACACAAGCAAATATTGCTGACACATAAACAATTCATTGGATCTTGGCTGAAAAATGACACTTGTATCTAATGTTAAGTATTGCTAAAGTGGCCATGCTGTTATACCCTGTACATTAGCTCTGCATTATTCTATATGCAGTTCTGTTTCACATCAAAGACTGTTTTACTAATGATCCCAGTGGGTCAATGTAAGTTTATGGAACATATTGTTTTGTTTAAAGGAAAAATAAATGCAAGAAAGCTCTCTGTGTTAGAGCATTTTATTTTTGCACTGTTGCTCACATCTAACACTCTGCTAGATTACAAGTGTTGCGATATGGCTATACCACTGAAAAATTGGCCATTGTGCTTGGAATGGCCAGTAACGCAAATTACGAGTCGCTGCGGTATAGCTATACCGCAAGCATTTTAGCCTGTAACGCAACGTCCATTCCGCACTCCAAAAAATGACGTTTGAGTGCGGGATTTTCCATAGTGCCGTATTACAGGTTGTGCAGTCCGGCTAAAATGCTTGCGTTACAACCTATACCGACACAATCCATACCGCCATCTGAGACCGGTAGTTATGGATTTTGTATAACAAAAATGTTTCACAAAACTCATAACTAAAATGTTACAAAGTACACTAACACCCATAAACTACCTATTAACCCCTAAACCACCACCTTCCCGCATCGCAAACACTATATTAAACCAATTAACCCCCAATCTGCCGCCCACCCACATCGCGACTATTAAATAAACCTGTTAGCTCCTTATCCGCTGCCACCCAACATCGCCGACACTAAATAAACATATTAAACCCTAAACCACCGCCCCCCCCACATCACCAACACTATAATAAAGTATTAACCCCTAAACCTCCAGCCCCCCACATTATAACTAATAAACTAAACCTATTAACCCCTAAACTTCCAGCCCCCCACAAACTACTAAACTAAACCTATCAACCCCTAAACCACCGGCCCCACATCGCAAAAAACACTAAATTAAACTATTAACCCCTAAACCTAACACCCCATAACTTTAAATTTAAATTACAATATAACTATCTTTAAATAAATAAAAACTTAACAGGGAAATAAAAAAAAAAAAATAAGTTTATATTATAAATTAACCTACCATACTATTCTAATAAAATTAAAAAAAAACTACCAATTAAAAATCCTAAATTACATGATTAAAAAAACCTAACACTACAAAAAAATTAAAAAAACTAGATTACAAATTTAAAAAAAACTAATACTACGAAAAAATTTAAAAAAATCTAAGATTACAAAAATAATAAACGAAATTATCAAAAATAAAAACAATTACACCTAATCTAATAGCCCTATAAAAATAAAAAAGCCCCCCAAAATAAAAATACCCCTTAACCTACAAAAAACTAAACAGCTTTTTTACCTAGAAAAAAAATACAAAGTCCCCCACAACAGTAAAACTCAGTCTAAAAAAAAACAAACCTAAGCTACCCATTGCCCCTAAAGGGGCATTTGTATGGCATTGCCCTTAAAAGGGCATTCAGCTCTTTTACACTGCCCAAAAGAAACCTAATCTAAAAAAAAAAAAACACCCCAAAAAATATAAAATACACCTAACACTAATTCCAGAAAATCTACTCACAGTTTCTGAAGTCCGGTCATCCATCCTCATCCAGGTGGCGATAAGTCTTCATCCAGGTGGCGACACCTTGATCCATCTCAGGGACGTCTTCTATCTTCATCCCGGCGGCACAGAGCTATCCTGGACGGTAATGACATCCTGTGCGGAGCATCATCTTAATACAATCACCGCCGTACACTGAAGTTGAATGCAAAGTACCCGTTTCAAAATGGTGTACCTTGCATTCCTATTGGCTGATTTGATTCTTCAAATTCAAATCAGCCAATAGGATGAGAGCTTCTGAAATCCTATTGACTGTTCAAATCAGCTAATAGGATGAGAACTTCTGAAATCCTATTTGCTGTTCAAATCAGCCAATAGGATTTCAGTAGCTCTCATCCTATTGGCTCAGTGTAGGATGTCATCGCCGTCCAGGATAGCTCCGCACCATAGGGACGAAGATAGAAGACGTCCCTGAGATGGATGAAGGTGTCGCCGCCTGGATGAGGATGAATGACCGAACTTCAGAAACCATGAGTAGATTTCTGGGGTTAGTGTTAGGTTTATTTTTTGGGCCGGCTTTTTTACATCAGGGTTCTTTTGGGCATTTTAAAAGAGCTGAATGCCCTTTTAAGGGCAGTGTAAAAGAACTGAATGCCTTTAGGGGCAATGGGTAGCTTAGGTTTTATTTAGACTTAGGTTTTTTATTTTGGGGGTTGGTTGGGAGGTGGGTTTTACTGTTGAGGGGAACTTTGTATTTTTTTCTTAGGTAAAAGAGCTGGTTAACTTAGGGCAATGCCCTTCAAAAGGCCCTTTTAAGGGCTAATGGTAGTTTGTTGTAGGCTAGGGGGTGTTTTTATTTTGGGTTGCTTTTTTATTTTTATAGGGCTATTCGATTAGGTGTAATATTTATTATATTTGATTATTTTGTTTATTATTTTTGCTGATCTTTGTGTTTTTTTATTTTCTGTAATTTTAGTGTTTTATTTTCTTTGTAATCTTAGATTTTTTATTTTTTTCGTAATTTTAGGGTTTTTTAAATTTGTAATGTTAGGTTTTTTATTTTTCGTTTATTTTATTTAGTTAAAATAGTAATGTTAGTTTAATTTATAGTTTAATCATAGTTTTTTTAATGTCACAGGTAAGTTTATATTTATTTAAAGAAAGTTATATTGTAATTTAAATTTAAAGTTAGTGGGGTGTTAGGTTTAGGGTTTAATAGTTTAATTTAGTGTTTTGCGATGTAAGGGCCTGGGAGTTTATGGGTTAATAGGTTTAGTTTATTAGTTACGATGTGGGGGGGCCGGAAGTTTAGGGGTTAATATATTTAAATAGTGTTAGAGATGTCAGGGGGCGGCAATTTAGGGGTTAATCATTTTATTTAGTGTCAGCAATGTCGGGGGCGGCGGATTAGGGGTTAATGATTTTATATACTGTTGGCGATGTCGGGGGCGGCAGATGAGGGGTGTCTAGACTAGGGGGTTTATGTTAGGGTGTTAGGTTTAAACGTAATTTTCTTTTCCCCATAGACATCAATGGGGCTGCGTTATGGCGATCGCAGGTGTTAGTTTTTTCTAACAGTCTCTCACCATTGATGTCTATGGGGGAAAGTGTGCACAAGCACGTAAACTCAGCCCTCGGCTTTTGTGCAGTATGGAGTTTAACGCACAATAACGCACAGCACAAGGAGGTTTTTCAGTAACTCGTAATGGCAGCGCTATGGAAATTGCAATAAAGCAAATTTTTGGGCGTTATTTTCGCACCCTGTTTAGCGCAAAACTCGTAATCTAGGTGTATGTCCTCTCCTGCAACAGGGTTAAACACATATTTAGGGCCCCTTTATTATTATTATTATTACTTTAATAGTGCATGGACAGAAAAGGTTAGCTTTTGCGAACCTGCCTGCATGTCATCGCAGCTAGCTGGCAGCAGTACGCTACCCGCATTTAACATTGCACATGCAGCTGCTTGTGCAATGCTGCCTCCTGCTCATTCTAGGCCAATGGCACGTGAGCAGAGGCTGTCAATCACCCCGGCCGACATTGTCCTTAAAGTGCCATAAAACACGTTGAATCTGTGCATATCCTAAAAGGGCTAATTAAGTAAATTAACGCCTAGATTTAGAGTTTGGCGTTAGCCGTCAAAAGCAGCGTTAAGGGGTCCTAATGCTGCTTTTGGCCACCCGCTGGTATTTAGAGTCAGGCAGGAAAGGGTCTACTGCTCACTTCCTTTCCGCGACTCCACGCTACCGCAGATCCCCTTACGCCAATTGCGTATCCTATCTTTTCTATGGGATTTGCCTAACGCTGGTATTTGGAGTCTTGGAAGAACTGAGCGGTAGACCCTCTACCGACAAGACTCCTACCGCCAAAAAAAGTCAGTAGTTAAGAGCTTTATGGGCTAACACCGGAATATAAAGCTCCTAACTACTGTGCTATAAAGTACACTAACACCCATAAACTACCTATGTACCCCTAAACCAAGGCCCCCCCACATCGCCAAATCTCTAATAAAATTTTTTAACCCCTAATCTGCCGACCGGACACCGCCGCCACCTACATTATAGCTATGAACCCCTAATTTGCTGCCGATAACATAGTCGACACCTATATTTATTAAACCCTAATCTGCCCCCCCAATGTCGCCGCTACCTTACCTACACTTATTAACCCCTAATCTGCCGACCAGACCTCGCCGCCACTATAATAAATGTATTAACCCCATAACCGCCGCACACCCACCTCGCAAACACTATAATAAATCTTAAGTAGAGAAGATCTGGAGCGCAAAAAGAAAAGGGAACTGCAATAGTGTGAGATCCAACAACACTTTTTATTATCACGCAAATGAAAACTACTCACAAAATTCCAAATAAGTCAAGCACATAACATCAAACATGAGGAGTATTCCGGTGCTTATCTCACGGCTGTATCCTTTGCAAGAGTCGGCGTGTGACGTCACCACCCGATCTATTACCGCGAGGTCTCGATCGCACCTTTCTCCTCTGTCAGCTGTCAAACAGTTCACATTCAAGCATTCGGCGCCTCAACGCGTTTCCCCGCCTCCTCTGGCGGCTTTCTCAAGAGTCTCTCAAGAGACCTTGCGGTAATAGATCGGGTGGTGACGTCACACGCCGACTCTTGCAAAGGATACAGCCGTGAGATAAGCACCGGAATACTCCTCATGTTTGATGTTATGTTCTTGACTTATTTGGAATTTTGTGAGTAGTTTTCATTTGCGTGATAATAAAAAGTGTTGTTGGATCTCACACTATTGCAGTTCACTTTTCTTTTTGCGCTCCAGATCTTCTCTACTTTGGATTATTCTACTCGGCTGCAGGACAAACAGCCAACCCCCTGTGAGCAGCAGTTTGAAAGGTGACTGACCCACAGTGTGTAACGCTGGAGGACATTTGCTACACTTGATAAAATCACAGCTTATGGACATTACAGACATTTTATCAGTAAGAACATTGATCAATTGATTAGTTCATAAGTGTGTACTATTATTGATAATACTGAAAATATATTGATTCCTCTTTTTGCTATTCATAATTTAGGTTGAGACAAGCGCTTCTAGTTCTATATATCTATTGTACTATAATAAATCTTATTAACCCCTAATCTGCCCTCCCTAACATCGCCACCACCTACCTACAATTATTAACCCCTAATCTTCCACCCGCAACTAGTAACCCCTAAACCTAACTCTAACCCTAACCCTAACACCCCCCTAAGTTAAATATAATTTTAATTAAACAAAATAATATTCCTATAATTAAATAAATTATTCCTATTTAAAACTAAATACTTACCTATCAAATAAACCCTAATATAGCTACAATATAACTAATAGTTTCATTGTAGCTATTTTAGGATTTATATTTATTTTACAGGCAACTTTGTATTTATTTTAATAACTATTTAATAGCTACCTAGTTAAAATAAGTACAAAATTACCTGTAAAATAAATCCTAACCTAAGTTACAAATACACCTAACACATTAAATTAATTAAATACATAAACTACAATTAGCTAAACTAAAATACAATTAAATAAACTAATCTATAATACAAAAAACAAACACTAAATTACAAAAAATAAAAAAAATTACAAGAAGTTTAAACTAATTACACCTAATCTAATAAAATAAAAAAGCCCCCCAAAATAAAAAAATGCCCTACCCTATTCTAAATTACAAAAGTAATCAGCTCTTTTACCAGTCCTTAAAAGGGCTTTTTGCGGGGCATTGCCCCAAAGTAATCAGCCCTTTTACCTGAAAATAAAAATACAATACCCCCCAACATTACAACCCACCACCCACAAACCCCTACTCTAACCCACCCAAACCCCCCTTAAATAAACCTAACACTAACCCCCTGTAGATCTCCCTACCTTGAGTCGTCTTCACTCAGCCGAGCCGAATCCTTCATCCAACCGGGGCAAGAAGATGTCCTCCATCTGGTAGAAGTCTTCATCCAACCGGGGCAAGAAGAGGTCCTCCATCCGGTAGAAGTCTTCTTCCAGGAGGCGTCTTCAATCTTCATCCATCTGGAGCGGAGCCATCTTCAAACGAGCCGATGCGGAGCCCTCCTCTTCAACCGACGACTTCCCGATGAATGAAGGTTCCTTTAAGGGACGTCATTCTATCAGCCAATCGGAATTAAGGTAGGAAAAATCTGATTCAGCCAATCGGAATTGAAGGGACGCCATCTTGGATGACGTCCCTTAAAGGAACCTTCATTCGTCGGGAAGTCGTCGGTTGAAGAGGATGGCTCCGCGTCGGCTCCTTTGAAGATGGCTCCGCTCCGGATGGATGAAGATTGAAGACGCCGCCTGGATGAAGACTTCTACCGGATGAAGGACCTCCTCTGTGCACCTTGGATGAAGAATTCAGCTCGGCTGGGTGAAGACGACTCAAGGTAGGATGATCTTCAGGGAGTTAGCGATAGGCTTTTTAAGGGGGGTTTGGGTGAGTTAGAGTAGGGGTGTGTGGGTGGTGGGTTGTAATGTTGGGGGGGTATTGTATTTTTATTTTCAGGTAAAAGAGCTGATTACTTTGGTGCAATGCTCCGCAAAAAGCCCTTTTAAGGGCTGGTAAAAGAGCCGATTACTTTTGTAATTTAGAATAGGGTAGGGCATTTTTTTTATTTTGGGGGGCTTTTTAATTTTATTAGGGGGCTTAGATTAGGTGTAATTAGTTTAAACTTCTTGTAATATTTTTTTATTTTTTGTAATTTAGTGTTTGTTTTTTTGTATTATAGATTAGTTTATTTAATTGTATTTTAGTTTAGCTAATTGTAGTTTATTTATTTAATTAATTTAATGATAGTGTAGTGTTAGGTGTATTTGTAACTTAGGTTAGGATTTATTTTACAGGTAATTTTGTACATATTTTAACTAGGTAGCTATTAAATAGTTATTAACTATTTAATAGCTATTGTACCTAGTTAAAATAAATACAAAGTTGCCTATAAAATAAATATAAATCCTAAAACAGCTACAATGTAACTATTAGTTATATTGTAGCTATATTAGGGTTTATTTGATAGGTAAGTATTTAGTTTTAAATAGGAATAATTTATTTAATTATAGGAATATTATTTTGTTTAATTAAAATTATATTTAATTTAGGGTTAGGGTTAGAGTTAGGTTTAGGGGTTAATAATTTTATTATAGTAGCGGCGACGTTGCGGGCGGGAGATTAGGGGTTAATAATTGTAGGTAGGTGGCGGCGATGTTAGGGAGGGCAGATTAGGGGTTAATAAAATTTATTATAGTGTTTGCGAGGCGGGGGTGCGGCATTTTAGGGGTTAATACATTTATTATAGTGGCGACGAGGTCCGGTCAGCAGATTAGGGGTTAATAAGTGTAGGCAAGGTAGCGGCGATGTGGGGGGGCAGATTAGGGGGTAATAAATATAATATAGGTGTTGGCGATGTTAGGAGCAGCAGATTAGGGGTTCATAGGGATAATGTAGGTTGCGGCGGTGTCCGGAGCGGCAGATTAGGGGTTAATAGTATAATGCAAGTGTCAGCGATAGTGGGGGCGGCAGATTAGGGGTTAATAAGTATAAGGTTAGGGGTGTTTAGACTCGGGGTTCATGTTAGGGTGTTAGGTGTAGACTTAGAGAGTGTTTCCCCATAGGAAACAATGGGGCTGCGCTAGGAGCTGAATGCTGCTTTTTTGCAGGTGTTAGGTTTTTTTCAAGCCAGCTCAGCCCCATTGTATCCTATGGGGATATCGTGCACGAGCACGTTTTTCCAGCTTACCGCTACCGTAAGCAACGCTGGTATTGAGGGTTGAAGTGGAGCTAAATTATGCTCAACGCTCATTTTTCTGAGCCTAACGCAGCCACTCAGACTACTCTAAATACCAGCGTTGTCTTAAGGGTGCGCTGGGAAAAAAGCAGCGTTAGCTACGCAGGTCTTTACAGACAAAACTCTAAATCTAGCCGTAAGTTCGCATACATTTTTTTAAAAAAAAATTCTGGCAAGTATTTTAAAATAATTTTCAAAAATAAGCAAAATTAGTTACATTGCCATGCTGTCTGGAATAGTCTGACCCCCCCCCCCCTTATCAGTGTTTAGCATCAGAAACACAGGCATTGTATTTCAACTGAGTTTACAGCAGCTTATTTGCTTCTATGCATGCTCCAGCATATAATCAGTGTTAAAGTCTTGCATTCTACCAAAGCAAAAATAGATATAGATACAGCCATATAAGGAATGTGTGTAGGAAGTTAGAGCTGTACAATTCAGAAACTTAAAAGAAAGTGTTAATGGTGAGGCATTGCAGTATAAATTTGCAGGTAAAGTAATTAAAGTACATATTATATTTTGTCTCTATCCCAACTTGTTTTATGTCCCTTTAAAGTCAGATCCAGAGTAGCAATGCACTACTAAAACCTAGCTGAACATGTATGTTGATCTAACGACAAGAGGCAATTTGTATAGCCACCAATCAACAGCTAGCTTTGAGTAGCGCATATCTGCTCATAAGCCTACCTAGGTATGCTTTATCAAACAATACCAAGATAACAAAGTACATTTGAAAATAAAAGTAAACTGAAAAGTCTCTTAAAACTGCATGCTCTGTTTAAACCAAGAAAGTTTATTTTGATTGTTGTCCTTTAGCAGGACATTAAAGTGGTAGAAAAGTCCAATTTAAACTTGCATGATTCATGTAGAGCATTGCATTTTATAACACTTTTAAAATCACTTTTATTTTCAAATGTGCTTTGTTTTCTTGGTATCCCTTGTTGAAAAAGGATACACACATATCCTACACATATCCGCACCTCTAAACCAATAGCCATGTGTGTCAACTGACAGTGTTCTGTATGAAGCACAGCTATTGGTTTAGAGGTGCAAACATCACCTCATTGGTAGAAGAGCGTTGTGCCATGGGCGGCCGGAGCCGATGAGTTTAGCGCTGTGCAACGGCACAGAAAGGGTTAGTTTTGCACCCTTTTTTACAAATCTCATCACTTAGTGGTCTATTTATAATCTGCGAGCAGACATGATCCGATATTGGGGATCATATCCGCCGCGCATCGATAAAACGCTTGAATTTACCAACACTTTAAGTACATAAGTACACTAATGCACTATAGTGTTTTATTATTGCACTACTGTGTACCACTTAATATGCAACCAAAGGGGTTAAACACATAGCTAAAGTTCGCTCTTAAGAAAACAGCTGGTGAGTCAATTAGCAGTGTGGCATATGTGTGTATCCTCAGTTCCCCAGCTGTATCCTGTTTAGAAGAAGTGCATTGCTGCTCCAGAGTAGTCTTTAACTATGTGTTTAACCACTGAACTGAGGATTGTATAATCATGCTATAAGTCACTAGTCATCCTTCACTGGCAGAATCAATCTCTTGTTTCTTAGCATGAAATGTAACAATTAACTATAAAATTGTGTGTTAATTGGAGCAATATACAATGTAACAGATGCTGGATAGCCCTTGTATTGTACACACAGTTATTAAAGACTAATATAATTAATTAAATAAATAAACATATAGGGGGCCTATCTATCAAGCTTGGAGCTTGAGAGTCCGTGTTTCTGGCGAGCCTTCAGGCTCGCCAGAAACACCAGTTATGAAGCAGCGGTCTAAAGACCACTGCTCCATAACCTGTCCGTCTGCTCTGAGCAGGCGGACAGACATCGCCGGAAATCAACCAGATCGAGTACTATCTGGTTGATTGACACCCCCTGCTAGCGGCTGATTGGCCGCGAATCTGCAGGGGGCGGCGTTGCACCAGCAGTTCACAAGAGCCGCTGGTGCAATGCTGAATACGGAGACCGTATTGCTCTCCACATTCAGCGAGGTCTGGCGGATCATGTCTGACAGGCCATTCATAAATAGGCCCCATAGGGGTCAATCACAGTCATTTAGAAACTTTTTTTTTTTTTTAAGGATTTTTTTTCTACAAAATTCAGCATTTGGGGGTTCTAGATAAATAATTTATTTAATTTTTTTTTTTAAATATTGTGATGTACCCTAGAATTAGGGGCACTGGCTTTCAACAGGTCACAATAGGTCACAACAGGTCACAAAAGGTCACAACAGGTCACAACAGGTCACATTTTCAGGTTTACCTTGGATTAGAGCAGATTAATAACCAAATTTACTTATCAACTGATAATTTCACCTGTGCTCCACAAAACCTGACCTGTTATGAAGACCTGAGGGACAGGTTTGAAAACCAGTGAGTTAGGGCAATTAGTAGTGGCATAGTAAGGTGCTATAGCACACTGGAGCATTTTCCTATTGCACTTTTACTCATCAGTAAGGGCCAATTGAACCTTAGTCTAATTCTGTGTGAGGCAGCACCTCAGGGGGGGCGCTAGAGCATATATAAGGGGAAGTGCAGGAGCAGTGACACTTTGCACTATTTTATGGAAATCACAAACAGCAGCTGACTTTGGTAAAAGACAGAACTTTTTGGCACTTGCCATATCATGGTGCAATAAGGCAAAGGACAGGATGTAGTTAGAATAAAGGCACTGAGGTTGAATTCACTCAGACACTGTTTTGCATTTGTTGTCTTGACCGGTAACTTGTGTTTAACACAGGAATAACAAAGTGCAAATTGAAACATGAATTAAACACTGTTTTGGTTGAGCATCCCTGAGTGAATCCTGGATCAAATGTAAACTCCCCAAGTAAAACTAAAAATAAATATGACATTTTACTTTAAAGAGAAAAATAAATAAAGTAACATCTATGATGTGGTTGAGGGAGGGATGCTGTCTTGTAAATTTTGTCAGAGGGGATGCCACCCTAAGACTTTGAAATCCTCTGGTCTAATTGATGCATTTCCTGAACACTTGGCCAGATGATATAGCCTTCCTGTTTTTATCCTGTAGAGTTTCATCCAGTAGTTTAAAGATCTTCAAAGTATCACTGACAACTATATGAGTGAACCCAAGAACACATTCTAGACAAAACAAGCAGTTCTGAAATGTATGATTTTTATATATATATATATTTCAAAAACTTTATTTGGGAAATAAAAAAGAAAGAATACAACATATAACGTATTTCAAACTCAGGATGGTGTAAGGACACGCAGGTCCTTAAAAAGAGTAATAGAGCATACGTATACATTTCGAAAACAAAGACAAACTTACATGTAAATGTATATCATTCAATACAGAGATAATGGGATATAGTAGGTACTACTGGTGTGATCTGGATGGGGGGCGCAAGGTAAGAGTGGGGGGTTTACTATTGGTTATGGAAGTGGGCGTCAGTGTGTAATGGTATTGAGAATATATGGGGGGGGGGGTCGTGTCTGATACGTCAAATATGTCTAATTGGTTATGGTTACATTAGGCAGCCATAGAGTATTACATTTATCCTTCCAGTTGGCCCAGATTAGTTGAAAGGTCAGATTTTTTTAGAGAATGGAAAATGTCTTTTTCCATTGAATATATATAGGCCATTGTACTTAAAATGATGGTCCACTTCGGGGGTAGCTCTTTCTTCCAGGATTTGGTGATGTTGGATTTAACTGCTGAAAATAATTATATGCAAAGATAGCTATGGTGCTTGGGTAAAGTGTGTGTGCCAATATGCAGAAGGGCTAAGGCTGGTGTTTTAGGTAGGTGAATCCCCATCCTAGATAGAATGATACAACTTGTGTTCCATAAGGGCTTAATCTTGGGGCACTCCCACCAGATGTGTAGCAAGTCCCCTGTCTGGCCACAGTTGCGTATTGTGGTATAGTTTGGCTAGTCATGTGGGGACGTAGTACCAGTGTGAAGGGAGCTTATAATATGTTTCAAATAGCGTGATGCAATCTATTGCTTTTTTGGTGAGTTTGAGAGTACGCTGCCAGTTCTGAGGAGCTATGGAGATGTTTAGTTGAGTCTCCCAGCGATGCAAATGGGGGGCTAGCTCTGGCGGGATGTTTCATCTAATAGGTTGTAGTGTGTGGACAGAGGTTTATGTAGTCTGCTTTCTTAATGCCAAATGGTCTCCCAAATGGTGAGGGGGCAAGATGATATAGGTTTAAAACCCCAACTTGGTAGAAAGTTTTTAATTCTAAGAAATTTAAAATTTAAATAGGGTGGTATATTAGTGGGATTTTCCAGCTGTTTGAGTGTGAGGAATTGGCCTTTTAGGGTGGGGGAACATAGGTCAGAGACCTACTGTATTTCTAGTTGTGTCCATTTGTTAGGGTGGGTTTCTGGGAGGCCAGTAATTAGTCCCAAATGTATGAGTTTTATGTGAGTTGGCGCATGAGTGTGTACGTGCAGGGGGTGCACATGCACCAGAGGATAAAGAAACTTTTTTAAAGGGGTAATTACAATACATTTTTGTTGTCCTGCTATAGACTAACATAGCAGTGAAATCTAAACATTTTTAAAACAAATTAAAGGGACAGTCAATTCAAAATTAAACTTTAATGATTCAATTAAAGCACACAATTTTAAACAACTTAATGTGCACTATTTTTATATGCACACTTTCTGTGGTACCAACTCCTACTGAGCATGTGTAAGATTAAAAAAATATATGTATATGCATTTTGTGATTGGCTGATGGCTGTCACATGATGCATTTGGAAGGAAAATGGAACTAATGCCGACATTTGTCAAAAAAAATCTGCTATTCATTTGAAATTCAAACTATGTGCATTTGCATTGTCTCTTTATTATGCATTGGTTGATTATGCTATTCTACAGTGTTTAGTGGTCCTTTAACATCTTGTTTGCTGCTAATGTTCCGTAGTCAAACTCCACCTGCAACTTGCCTCATCTGGAGGAGTCAATCTGGGCTTGAGTCTGCAATTGAAAAGGCTAGCTCCAGTCATTTATTTTAGTGTACAGTGCACTGTTTAGCGGTTCTTATCTGTTATAGTTAAAAGGACACTGAACCCAAATGTTTTCTTTCGTGATTCAGATAGAGCAGCAATTATAAGCAACTTTCTAATTTACTCCCATTATCAAATTTTCTTCATTCTCTTGGTATCTTTATTTGAAAAGCAAGAATGTAAGTTTAGATGCTGGCTCATATTTGGTGAACAACCTGGGTTGTTCTTGCTGATTGGTGGATAAATTCACCCACCAATAAACAAGTGCTGACCAGTGTCTGAACCAAACATTGGCTGGCTCCTTAGCTTAGATGCCTTCTTTTTCAAATAAAGATAGCAAGAGAACTAAAAAAAATTGATAATAGGAGTAAATTAGAAAGTTGCTTAAAATTGCATGCTCTATCTGAATCACAAAAGAAAAAAATTAGGTTCAGTGTCCATTTAACCCCTTAACGACCAAGGACGTGCCAGGAACGTCCTACAAAAAACACCCTTAACGACCAAGGACGTTCCTGGCATGTCCTCTGGGGTTTGAAGCTCTGGAAGCGATTCTGATCGCTTCCAGCTGCTTCCTGGGTATTGCAGTGATGCCATGGCATCACTGCAATATCCATTTTACCCCACCAATGCAGAGAAAGACACTCTGTGGCCCTCCCTGCATCGTCCTTCGATAGGGCCGATCGTTGGTGGGTGAAAGCTGCAGTTGGGAGGCGGCCCTTCGATGGTCACATCCGTGTTTGATGTTGGTGAACGGATCCGCATCTGACGTGGTTGCGGTGGGGGGGGGGGCGGCGTGTGTGTGCACGCGTGCACCACATTTTACCGGGAATCAGTTTAATTCTATTGAAAGGAGGGAGAGGGAGGGTGGGATCAAATGTCCTGGGGAAGGGATCTGGGAGTGGGAGGGTGGGTTGGGTATTGAGGGGGGCAGCTACACTACAGAAAATATAATTATTTCCTTTTTAAATAAAAAAAAATAATTTTGCCAGTACCCAAGATGGCAGCAAATAGGTAGAGGGCGGAGGGTTAGAGAGCTGTATGGGGGGATCAGGGAGGTTGGGGGCTAAGAGGGGATCCTACACAGCAAAAAAAAAAGGGAAAAAAAAACTTATTTTAGTACTGGCAGAAAGTCTGCCAGTACTTAAGATGGCGGGGACAATTGTGGGGTGGGGGAGGGAAGGGAGCTGTTTGGGAGGGATCAGGGGGTGGGATGTGTCAGGTGGGAGGCTGATCTCTACACTAAAGCTGAAATTAACCCTGCAAGCTCCCTACAAGCTACCTAATGAACCCCTTCACTGCTGGGCATAATTCACGTGTGGTGTGCTGCATCATTTAGCGGCCTTCTAATTACCAGAAAGCAACGCCAAAGTCATATATGTCTGCTATTTTTGAAGAAAGGGGATCCCAGAGAAGCATTTACAACCATTTGTGCCATAATTGCACAAGCTGTTTGTAAATAATTTCAGTGAGAAACCTAAAATTGTGAAAAATTTTACTTTTTTTTATTTGATCGCATTTGGCAGTGAAATGGTGGCATGAAATATACCAATATGGGCCTAGATCAATAATTTGGGTTGTCCACTACACTAAAGCTAAAATTAACCCTACAAGCTCCCTAATTAACCCCTTCACTGCTGGGCATAATACACGTGTGGTGCGCAGTGGCATTTAGCGGCCTTCTAAATACCAAAATGCAACGCCAAAGCCATATATGGCTGCTATTTCTGAAAAAAGGGGATCCGAGAGAAGCATTTACAACCATTTGTGCTATAACTGCACAAGCTGTTTGTAAATAATTTCAGTGAGAAACCTAAAGTTTGTGAAAAAATTTGTTAAAAAGTGAACGCTTTTTTTATTTAATCGCATTTGGCGGTGAAATGGTGGCATGAAATATACCAACATGGGCCTAGATCAATACTTTGGGATATCGTCTAAAAAAATATATACATGTCAAGGGATATTCAGGTATTCCTGACAGATATCAGGGTTCCAATGTAACTAGCGCTAATTTTGAAAAAAAAAGTGGTTTGGAAATAGCAAAGTGCTACTTGTATTTATGGCCCTATAACTTGCAAAAAAAGCAAAGAACATGTAAATATTGGGTGTTTCCAAACTCAGGACAAAATTTAAAAACTATTTAGCATGGGTGTTTTTTGGTGGTTGTAGATGTGTAACAGATTTTGGGGGTCAAAGTTAGAAAAAGTGTGTTTTTTTCCATTTTTTCCCTCATATTTTATAAAAAAATTTATAGTAAATTATAAGATTTGACGAAAATAATGGTATCTTTAGAAAGTCCATTTAATGGCGAGAAAAACAGTATATAATGTGTGGGTACAGTAAATGAGTAAGAGGAAAATTACAGCTTAACACAAACACTGCAGAAATGCAAAAATAGCCTTGGTCCCAGACAGTCAACAAAATGAAAAGTGGTCTGGTCACGAAGGGCTTAATTAGTTAAATATATGAAGCAGAGTTAGCCTTGATAAGTCTGCAGGGTGATTTTTTCAGAACTATAGTAAATGAAAATGGGGCAAAATAAATAATAAAAGTATATTGCAAACTAGTTTTGCAATCTATAACTAAATATTGTATATTAAAGTCTGTCTCTTTAAAATAATAATTTCACATATTGGTTTTCTCAAATATAGATGGAGGTTCACAATGGTATAAAAAGATTATGCTTCTAACTTTGTTATCAAGCTAAGGCCCATGAACTACAATACGTCCACCAGAGATTTTATTTATGTGGCGCTCCAGTTCTACAAGCTAAATATAGTATGTGTCTGAACCAGCAAGGCATATTTCAGTCCTCTGTAGTATAAGAGCAGTGCTTGTATTGTAGCAGTAAATGTGCACTGATGGGGTAAGAGACAGGAATCTGGGGGAGACCTTGGATGTCAGCCTGTCTGAGTCTGTACAATATCACAGACACATAAGCACAGAACACTAACAAGCAAAAATTGGCAAGTTATATGAAAAGGAACTGTTCATGCATTATCCCATATATAAAATACGGTAACACTGAAATACAGCAGGCTTATGCTCACTAAACTTCTAAATCATCTTATAAAGGGCTAGGTTACGAGTGGCGTGCTAAATGTTGCGTGTGAGCTAAATTTGTTTTTTTTTCAGCTTTTTTTGCGCTCAACGGAAAAAGCGCACATATAATGAGTTGAAAGTAAACGCGTTTGAGCGCAGTCGAGTTTAACACATGTCTGGTAAGCATGAATCCAGAACTCTGGGTAACTGTTATACAAGACAAAAAAGTTGCACAAAAAATATTATATATGTATACAGAAAACCCGGCACTCGCCAGCAGATTCACAGCAATGTTTAAAAGCAAAACTGGGGGAAGTCAGTTACATTTGGCACCAAAGGATCGAGCCTAGGACCACGACCAGATCTCCCCCTTCCTGGGACCCTAAACCAGCACCCACACAATGCATACTTCCAAACAAACCAACTGGGAACCTCCCAGGGTAACATAGGCTTTTGTAACCTCCCCTATGTAAATACAAAACACAGGAATGGACCGCACTCACAGACTCCACTGGGTACACATCCTAAGCCACAGCAAACTCCACAGCCCTGAACACTGACAGACAGCTGCAAAGTTCCCAGCAGCCCAGGCAGTTAACCCCAGAGAAGCCTGGGTGACAGGTCCGCAGGGAAGCATTACAAACATTATCAACACAACACACAGAAAACCCGGCACTCACCAGCAGATTCACAGCAATGTTTAAAAGCAAGTGAAAGAAAAAAGGGTGTGTGAGCTGGAGATAGGGTTATCTCAGATTTGCCAACCTCCTGATTGCACTTTTCACCACATATGCAATCGAATTAGGCCCTCCAAGAAATACAAAGTGAGTGGAAGTGGCGCCAATTAAGGCTATCTGATCACTTAAGGGAAAAAAAATTTATACCATGATATGGATGTGTAAAATAAAGCAAATTACTCCAGCTGTAATTTAAGCAAAATCTAAAACAATTTATTAATCAGTTCAATAGTACTCAAATTAAATGGAATATGAGGGTTCAATCACTGTCTAAGAACTGTACATTTAATATATATATACGAAATACAGTTAATCACTATCTAAAAACACCGGTGTCTATTTCTAAAACCTTACTGGTAAGTATGACTTAACCGATTTAATAAAAGCAAGCCTTAGACATATGTAACAAGGATTACAAACTTAGTAACAATACACAGTGCTCATTTCTTTATGAGCTTCATTAGCAGAATTACCAATCAAGACTCGGCGGTCTAAATAACTGATTCTATTAATGTGAGATCTGCTTATGCAGAAGATATAGTGACAAATACTTGCAAATGAAGTCTATTATATTCGATGTGAGATTTGCTTTTGCAAAAGATATAGTGTCATACACTTGCAGATAAAGTCTATTGTATTCAATGATATACTCAAAGGATTGACAGCCAATCACTACTGGTCAGGCAAATAGTTCGTTTATAAATGTATTTAGAATTGTTGATTGGGCTACTGGACAGCTGCTTCCAGTACCCTTTCAAGCTGCCGCTTTAATGAGTCCTCTCCACAATCTTCTTGGCCGGAGTTCCGGTATGGGAGGAGGCAAGCTACAGTCACTCGCCTATGCTCAAGCAGTGTTTCCTTGAATAAAGTAGTTATACTGTTTAAAATCTTCTAAGTGTGTACACTTACAGTTCTTTCTTCTTTCTCTCTTCACTCCTACCGCCTTGCTCAGCGTTCCGTTGTGGTAATTCCACTTGCGCTGGCTTTAACGGTTCTGGGAGCCAGAAAACATCTGAGTCTTTTCCAAGCAAACTCTGGTGTGGTTTCTACGCATTTCAGCTCTCCAGGGAGCCTTTGTCAAGATGACCCCCACCAGCTGCGTTGCCTTTTTATATGGTTGTTCTTCATTAACCCTTTCTTAGTATTTTCAAAGTCTTCTCAAAGTTCTTATCTCCTGTTATTCCCCTGCTTGATGGTTCTAAGCTCCATCTTAGAGCATTAACAATATATTCTTACAAACCATTGTTACAAAAAATTATTAAAATTTTATTAAAAAAAACGGCTTGGTCTTCAGTCAGTCATACTCTCAATTCAAACTTATTTCATTTAGCAATTTGCTTTATAAACCATCCAAATCTAAAATTGGTTTTATTAAAAAATGTAATAAAGGCTTTTTAATTTGTTTCATCAGATATATATTTATAACGTTTTCTTAGAACAGTTGTTGAAACATTTTTTTTAAAAAAAATTGTAATCAGAATCAAACTGGTGACTCGGTTGTCTAGAGTCCATATCCCTAACCATTAGGCTATAGTAGTCTAATGTCTTATTGTTTAGTCCAATGGGAATTACATATCTTTAACTAACCCTTACTCAATAAAAGAAAATTTTGTAAGGTTTTTAAATTCTATTTTCCTTCTTCACTGGATTCGAACTCCTGGTCCTGTCCTATCTATGGTGGACGTCTTAACCATTAGGCTAATTGTATAATGGTTATAATAGTCTCAATGATGAATCTGTTACATAGTTTAATTTTGGATAGTCTGGACATTTGTCTCTCCTTATTCTCTACAAAGGTATTCTCTACAGAGGATGAAATATCTACACAGTTCTAAAAAATGAATGAATGGAAAAATGAAATAAATGTTTATATCTAAATATTATAATAATAAATTATTTATTATTTAAATTAGTTAAAACAAAACATTTTTATCCTGGATTTGAACTCAGGTCCTTTGACTTAGGAGCCCAAACACTGTTTAAAAGCAATACTGGGAGAAGTCAGTTACATTTGGCACCAAAGGATCAAGCCCAGGACCACAACAAAGCCTGCCCCTTCCTGGGACCCTAAACCAGCACCCACACAATGCATCAGGGACGTGCACTCATAGGAGGCATGGGAGGCAGTGCCTACCCTGCCATATGTGGCCAAAGCTTAATTAAATTTTAATTAAAACAAAAAAAAAGTCCCCAAAAAACATTTTACCCCCATGTAATGCTATGGAGAGGCAGGTACAGAAACGCTTCTCTCCATTGCAGTACATGGGTCAAAGGAAAAGCTCTGTCAACATATTAGCAGTAAAAATTGGGACCAATAGGAGGCACCCCTCTTGATGCCTCCTAGCAATTGAAGGATATATAGATTAATCAGGAGGATGCAGTGAGCAGGGTCATGTGACACAACTGGAAGCTGAGGTAACCTAAGAACAGATGACACCAAGAAGAAGAGTAAAGTAGTACTCTACATCTCTTGTGATTCACAAATTGTGTTCAGATACAGCTCATTAACAAGGGGGGACAGTAAGTGAGCATAACCCAAGCAGGAGAGTAAAGTAGTATTCTACATCTCTTGTGATTCACAAATTGTGTTCAGATACAGATCATTAACGGGGGGGACAGTAAGTGAGCATAACCCAATACTGACAGGAAGTCAAAGGGACAATTCAAATTTAAATCCATAATTTAAAACCCAGAGTTTGAAGTTAAGTGTGCAGCGTCCACATTATTTAAATTAAAGTTTTTGACATTGAATATTGCTAAGCCTCCCTTTTTCATGGTTATTTGATTTAATTAGGTACAAACCCCATGTATGTTATGTCTGTTCAGTCAGAGGATGCAGTATCTATTTTTATCTTTCTCTGTGTCTCCATTTATTTAAAGACTGCTGTTAACTTGTAATTCACAAATCAATTGAAAGCTGTTGCATTGTGTTTTTAATATGTGCTGCTTTTATACAGGTTTATATTAATAAAAAGGAGATGAGTCATTTAAAAAATATATGTAATTATTGCAGTTAAATGTTTTTTAGAAATAATGCCACTGTAAAGTAACTGGTTAAACACATAGTCAAAGAGAGACATTTAAAATTAAACTGTCATGATTGAGGTAGAGCATGCTATTTTAATAGACTTTTCTAGTTATTTATATTTTGAGTATTAGCATCAACTGTTACTGGCCCCATGTCAGCAAATCAAATTAGTTTCTGAAAGGAACATGAAAGTCATAATTACATTTCCATCATTCAGATAGAAATTGCATAAAAAAATAAATAAAGAAACTTTCTATTTTACTTTTATTATTATGTACTTCATTATTTTGGTATCCTTTGGTGTCCTTTGTTGAAGAGCATACCTAAGTGGGATGTGCACGGCGTTTCTTGAACACCATATTGCAGCAGCTGTGTTGGCAGTATTGATAACTTGTCCTTTGTGTAAAACTTGTATGGTAAATTATTTCTATTTTTACAATACAGTAGTGAGTAGAGAAGAGATTGTGGATCATTCTAATTGGTTAGTAACTGGCACTGTGCCACAGAATTGTGTGAGTGTGTATGTGAGCAGAGTGTGTGTGGGTGTCAGTGAGTAGAGTATGTGTGCTTTATTCTCCAGGTAATCAATATGTTTCCGATGAGCTGGTGCTTTAGTGCAGTGTTTCTCAACAATGGTCCTCAAGTACCCCCAACAGATCAGGTTTTCATTATAGCTGAATCAGTGCACAGGTGAAGTAATCAGCTGATCAGTAACTCAGTGGTTACTAACTTGCTCTTGCCCATCACCTGATTATGTCACCTATGCACTGGTTCAGCTATAAATTAAACCTGCCCTGTTGGGGGTACTTACAGCCCTCTGTACATGTGTTTCTCCGGCGTATCATATCTAGTGCCTCACCAGCCTCTGACCTCACTGCAATGCATACTTCCAAACAAACCAACTGGGAACCTCCCAGGGTGACACAGGCTTTTGTAACCTCCCCTATGTAAATACAAAACACAGACCGCACTCACAGACTGGACTGGGTACACATCCTAAGCCACAGCAAACTCCACAGCCCTGAACACTGACAGACAGCTGCAAAGTTCCCAGCAACCCAGGCAGTTAACCCCAGAGCATCCTGGGTGACAGGTCCACAGGGAAGCATTACAAACATTATCAACACAACGCACAGAAAACCCGGCACTCGCCAGCAGATTCACAGCAACGTTTAAAAGCAACTCTAGGGGAAGTCAGTTACATTTGGCACCAAAGGATCAAGCCCAGGACCACGACAAGGTATCCCGCTTCCTGAGACCCTAAACCAGCACCCACACAATGCATACTTCCAAACAAACCAACTGGGAACCTCCCAAGGTGACACAGGCTTTTGTAACCTCCCCTATGTAAATACAAAACACAGGAATGGACCGCACTCACAAACTGGACTGGGTACACATCCTAAGCCACAGCAAACTCCAATCAGCCAATAGGATTGAGCTTGCATTCTATTGGCTGATTGGATCAGCCAATAGAATGCAAGCTCAATCCTATTGGCTGATTGCATCAGCCAATAGGATTTTTTCAACCTTAATTCCGGTTGACTGATAGAATTATATCAGCCAATTGGAATCTAAGGGACACCATCTTGGATGACGTCACTTAAAGGTACCTTCATTCCAGAAGAAGACGTCGATTGAAGAGGATGCCGGATGTCTTGAAGATGGAGCCGCTCCACGTCGGAGAGATGAAGATAGAAGATGCCATCTGGATGAAGACTTCTGCCCGTCTGGAGGACCACTTTTGCCCATCTGGAGGACCACTTCTGCCGGCTTCGTTGAGGACATCTTGCCGCTTGGATGAAGACTTCTCACGGTAAGTGAATCTTCGGGGGTTAGTGTTAGGATTTTTTAAGGGTGTATTGGGTGGGTTTTATTTTTAGGTTTAGGGCAGAAATAGAGCTAAATGCCCTTTTAAGGGCAATGCCCATCCAAATGTCCTTTTCAGAGCAATGGGGAGCTTAGGTTTTTTTAGTTAGGGTTTTATTTGGGGGGTTGGTTGTGTGGGTGGTGGGTTTTATTGTTGGGGGTTGTTTTTATTTTTTTTTACAGGTAAAAGAGCTGATTTCTTTGTGGAAATGCCCCGCAAAAGGCCCTTTTAAGGGCTATTGGTAGTTTAGTTTAGGCTAGGTTTTTTTTATTTTGATAGGGCTATTAGATTAGGTGTAATTAGTTTAAAGATCTTGTAATTTGTTTTTATTTTCTGTAATTTAGTGTTTGTTTGTTTCTTGTAATTTAGATAATTTAATTTTTTTAGGTAATTGTATTTAATTTAGTTAATTTATTTAATTATAGTGTAGTGTTAGGTGTTATTGTAACTTAGGTTAGGTTTTATTTTACAGGTAAATTTGTACTTATTTTAGCTAGGTAGTTATTAAATAGTTAATAACTATTTAATAACTATTCTACCTAGTTAAAATAAATACGAACTTGCCTGTAAAATAAAAATAAACCCTAAGCTAGCTACAATGTAACTATTAGTTATATTGTAGCTAGTTTAGGGTTTATTTTATAGGTAAGTATTTAGTTTTAAATAGGAATTATTTAGGTAATAATTGTAGGTTTTATTTATATTTATTTTAATTATATTTAAGTTAGGGGGTGTTAGGGTTAGGGTTAGACTTAGGTTTAGGGGTTAATAAATTTAGCATAGTGGTGGCGACATTGGGGACGGCAGATTAGGGGTTAATAAATGTAGGTAGGTGGCGGCGATGTTGGGGGCAGCAGATTAGAGGTTAATAGGTATAATGTAGGTGGCGGCGATGTCCGGAGTGGCAGATTAGGGATTAATAAGTATAATGTAGGTGGCGGCGATGTTAGGGGCGGCAGATTAGAGGTTAATAATATTTAACTAGTGTCTTTGCGAGGCGGGAGTGCGGCGGTTTAGGGGTTAATATGTTTATTACAGTGGCGGCGCTGTCCGGAGCGGCAGATTAGGGGTTAATAATTTTATTTTAGTGTTTGCGATGAGGGAGGGCCTCGGTTTAGGGGTTAATAGGTAGTTTATGGGTGTTAGTATACTTTTTAGCACTTTAGTTATGAGTTTTATGTTACGGCTTTGTAGTGTAAAACTCATGACTTTAAAATGCGTTAGAAATCTTGGAGGTAGAGGGTGTACCGCTCACTTTTTGGCCTACCAGGACAAACTCGTCATACCGGCGCAATGCAAGTCCCATTGAAAAAAGACTTTACGAAATTTACGTAAGTTGGTTTGCGTTAAGGCCAAAGAAGTGTGCGGTGCCCCTAAACCTGCAAGACTCGTAATACCAGCGGGCGTTAAAAAGCAGCGTTAGGACCTGTTAATGCTGCTTTTTAAGCTTACCGCAAAACTCGTAATCTAGCCGTTTGTATTCTTAGTTGAATGCTAAACCTAGGTAGGTTCATATGCTAATTTCTAAGCACTTGAGAGCTTCTTCTTATCTCAGTGCATTTTGACAGTTTTTTTCACAGCTCAAGGGCGTTAGTTTATGTGTACCATATGGATATCACTGTGCTCACGCCTGTGGAGTTAACTTATGAGAGGACACTGATTGGCTAAAATGCAAGTCTATCAAAAGAACTGAAATAAGGGGGCAGTCTGCAGAGGCTTAGATACACGGTAATTACAGAGGAAAAGAGTTTATTAATATAGCAGTGTTGATTATGCAAAACTGGGAAATGGGTAAATAAAGGGGTTATCTATCTTTTTAAACAATAACAATTCAGGAGTAGACTGTCCCTTTAATTTGTATGCAGATCTTTTGAATTACAGCGATTTAAACAGCCAATAGGATGTAAGCAGCTCTCATCATATTGGCTGATTTGGAATTTTTAGCCAATAGGAATGCAAGGTACTCCAATATAAACTCAATGTGCGGCAACAATCGCATGAAGAGGACCTCCACGTCGCCAGAGATCGCCGCCGAAGACCGCTTCGCGCATCTTATGACCACTCCGAGCCTCCAGAAAGAAGATGGGCCCGCGATGGGTGAAGATGGAGCCATCTTGGAGAAGACTTTTGCCGCCTGTAACAAGATGCATCACCAGACTTCAGTAATAGTGAGTACCTATTTTGGGGTTAGTGTTAGTTTTTGGGGTGTTTTTTTTTTTTAGATTAGTTTGTTTTTTCTGGGCAGTAAAAGAGCTGATTGCTGATTGTTAGGTGTTTTTTATTTTGAGGGGCTGGGTGGGTGGGAGGTTGTAATTATAGCGGGCACTTTGTATTTTTTAAGAAAAAGAGCTGTTAAACGTAGGGCAATACCCTACAAAAGGCCCTTTTAAGGGCTATTGGTAGTTTATTGTTAGTTTTATTGATAGTTTTTTTTATTTTTGTGTGGCTTTTCTGTTTTTAAGGGGGTCTTAGATTAGGAATTACTTTATTTTGGATAATTAAGTTTTTAATTTTCTGTAATGTTAGTTTTTTAAATTTTTGTAATATTAAGTTTTTTATTTTAATGTAATCTTAGTATTTTTTACTTTACTGTAATGTTAGGGTTTGTTATTTTAATGTAAAGTTAGGATTTTTATTTTGGGTAATGTTAGTTTTTTTTTTTTGTAAGTAATTTAAGCTTTTTATTTCTGGTAATTTTTTTATTCATTTTTAAGGTAGAAAGTATTTTGTTATTTTATGTTAGTGTATTTTAATTGGGGTTAACTTAGGGGGTGTTAAGTTAGGGGGCTTAGTTATTAGGTTAATACTTTGCTTTGTGGGGGTTTGGTGGTTTAGGGGTTAAAAGGTTAATTAGGTACTTTGTGTTGTAGGTGGTTGGCAGATTAGGGGTTAATAGTCTAATTATGTAGATTGCGATGTGGGGTTTGGCGGTTTAGAGGTCAATAGGTTTATTAGGTAGTTTGCGTTTTTGGGGGATGGCGGAATAGGGGTTAATACTTTTTAATAGTAGTTATGTTGTGGGGGGATGGCTGATTACGGGTTAATAACTTTTAATAGTAGTTACGATGTGGGGGGATGGCGGATATAGGTGTTTTGACGTGTCGGTTTAATTATTTTTAGACGGGTTAGATTTTATGTGGGATTTCAACTTTTATTTTTGTAAAATTACGTGCCGTAAGTTACTGCCGACTCCAGAAATGTGTATTTGCGCACATTTCTTAACCTTGCCAGTTTTTTTGACTTACGGCAGTATATCATCTGCCGACGATATTTATGTGATTCACCTGATGTGTGAGGTGAATTTACGGGCGATGTGGGTTTCAGCAGTTGCGCTGAAACTTACGCTGCATATGTAATCTCATGCAGGGTTGGCAATGAGCAAATTTAATGATATTGGAGCATTCTTCAGTACAACTAAATGGAAAGCCCAGTAGAGCCTCTGATTGGTTGCACTATCCCATAAAAAAGTAGCACAAGTAGACTGAAAAGTATCTTCAAATTGCATGTTCTGTCTGACCCATGAAAGTTCAATACAATAATGATATATGATATTCTGATTATAAATGTTTGATAATCTAACACATTAGTTATGCATGACAGAAGCACTGTGTGATTCCCCAAGTCTTCCTCTGAATACGTGCAGAGCGATGTTGTTTTACTTGCCGAGCAGTTTATTTTCATTTAAAGTCTGTACCCTTGAGAATGAAATCCCAAAATAGCTTGTAAAATGGTTACAGCATGAATTGTGCTTGACACCTTCTATCCAGTCATAGCCAACAAGAGAATTTCCTGTTTCCATTTCCACATTGCATTTGTTTATCTGAGGAGTTCGTGACATTCCAAGAATGCGGAAATCAAGCCATTGATCAGCTATCCATATATCTTTTGTTCCCTGTACAGTGATGATTCTAATATCCCCATGAGGCAACTTTTTCACAGAGTAAATCATTGCCAGCTGTATTTTATACCCTAGACATCTAATCTGTCACTAGCTAGGCACAAGCAGGAAAAAATACAGTTAAAACAGATTTTGCTTTTCTAATTTCTGCAAATAGCACCCCTAAAATAAACTTCCTCCTTTTAAGGGCCATTATAGTGGAGGAAAAAAAATTACATTTAACTCTCTGCAATGCATGAGTTAAAGACATATTTAAAGTACTGATTGGGAGCCACAGTGCACTGCTGGTCCAAAGCAGATACAGCCACTGACCCCTTCAGCAGCAGTAGTGGCACAACCCAGCTGTGCAACTATCACTGCTGATTGGGTGACCCTGCAGTGCTCGGCCACTCCAAAGTGGTACTTTTACTGTGTGTTTAACCCATGTGGTGGGGGTTCTTTCAAAACACATATCTCAGCTCCAAGACCACTAAAAGGAACAAGGGGTACATGATTTGAAAGAAGGGTGTCTGCCCTGACAAAGTCCCTATCTCTCATGTATGTGCAAGTGACATCATCATTTGAAGTGTCACACCCCCTATACTTTAGAAGTAATCACCTGTCTCAGGTACACACCCATGCAGTGTTTGATGAGAGGGAGGGAGCACTTTTAGAGCTTATATTCTCCTCATAAAGCACATTGGGTATGGAAACCCAGTTTGGAAAGGGAGACACTTCTCTTTCCAATATTTGGTCTGACACCCCTTTCATAAGTAGGTAGTTGACATAAAAATGGTAATCACCAATCCTTATGTATTTACCACATGAGGAGAAGTGACTCCAAGCGAGCCCTTATACCCTAAAGTTAGCATACAACACATATACACTCAATGCCTAACAGGGGATTACCCATTTTCAAATTAGGGGAATTACACCATTTTAGATAACAGGTTGTTGTCATAGAAATCCCAGTCATGTATCTACTAGGTGCCTTTTACCCTGCTCTGGGCCCTTATAAAGAAGGGGTCAAATGCCAAGGTGGCTATTGGCTAAACACCATAGCAACAGTGATCATCTAACAGAACCATAGACATCAGGGAGGTGAGGTATCTCCTACGGGTCCCAATATAGAGACAAAATTGAGACACTTTACTTGAAAGCAGCAATACCCATCTTTCAACTGAGGGGTTCTGCTGCTACTTGATAGCCATTATTACCCCATCACTATACTGAAATATAAAATAGTGAAGTCCCACTATTCAAATAAAGGGTTTCACGTCATTATAGCTGTCAAGTGTTTTTTCATAGTACAGGTAGAAAACCCTTTATCTAAAGTGCTTGGGACCGGAAAAGATTTGGATTTCGGAATAGTTTGGATTTTGGAATATTTGCATCTGTAAAATGGGACAGTTTGAAGAGGGGATGGGACCAAGTGTAACAATATCTTATGTCATTTAGGTAATATTTACATGTCTTAATACAGCTTATACATGAAGCCTAAAGCTACTTTTATATCATTATTAATATTTTACATACATAGTACCCTCAGAAAGAGAGCACAGTACTGTAATAGAAAGGAAATATTTGTTGTTTAAAATCAATGTAGACTATTATTTGCATTATTATTATTTGCAAATATTAATTAAAAAGTTTAGATTTCAGAATAAGTTTGGATTTTGGAATTCCGGATTTGGGATTTGTACCTGTAATGACAATCACCTGATACCAACTGCTAGCCTCATTTTGCTGTGTTTGAGATAAAATATTTCCATATTTCAAATTTTAGGAATCAAAATAAATGGGAGAACCAGTTAAAGGGGCAGTAAACTTACAAACTAATGTTATATAATTCTGCACATGCACAGTGCAGAATTATATAACATTAGCTTACCGGCACATTTATACTTTAAAGTATTTCAGAGAAATTGTATCTAAAACCTCCTTTTACCAAAACGCCGCTCCTTGCTCTACTGAGCGGGTCTGGTTCCTACACAGTGCATCGCGGCAACACTGTCTAGTCACAGTGTGCATGGTCGCACCATTAAATAAATGTAGCTCGCTCCCGCTACTAGACCAGAGCAGGTACGAGCTACATTAATTTTAATGGCGCGACCGGGCACACTGTGACTAAACAGTAGAACAAGGAATGGCGTTCTGGTAAAAAGAGGTTTTAGATACAATTTCTCTGAAATACTTTAAAGTTTAAATGTGCCGGTAAGCTAATGTGCTATAATGCTGCACTATATGCAGAATTTTATAACATTAGTTTGTAAGTTTACTGCCCCTTTAAGTGTAAAAACAGAAGTATAAAGATTCTAAATAGGATGATTTTTGGTGCAACTAATTTGTTCTCTGTTTTTTTTTTTGTTTTTTTTTTTAATATGAGTAAGTTTGTACAGTTGTAGGAAAATACATAGGTAAAATTGTCTAAGCTACCCCTCTGGGAAATCAGGATTCTGTGTAATTGTAAAATGTATCTTATATATAAAATGTATCTAAATTAAATTTCCTTCTGTATGATTATTTTTTATTAAATAATACAGAAATTAATTTGCTAAATGTTGGTATTTTGTGAAGGTGAGCTGATTCTAAATAAGGGATAATAATGTGTGTTTGGAATAATGACTTCCTTACTGATATTCTCTATGTACGACATAAAATATGACACACAGTATTTATTTTCTTTTGCCTTTTATATTTTACTATATTATGGTATTTCTGCAAATTAAAGTTATTTTCTAGAAATGCTTGGTATGCTTAAAAATGAGGTATAATTTGTGTGTGAACCTCAGAAAAAAGTATAAAACAGCTAAAATCAGCTCTATCACAGAGGTCTAAAATGACTTATCACTCATGGGGTTAACAATGCACTAAAGCATTTTATAGGTGATGGTATAGGATTGTGTAATAATAAATGATTATTTGTATAAAAACATTGGCAAGAACTTTGTCTGCAGCTTTATGAGGGTTATATTGATATAATTGCTCTATGTTATTGTTGCAATGAATACCTTTGCTATTTTGGATGACGTCCAGCTGTAAGTACCATTGATAAATTTAGTCCAGCTGTAAGTACCATTGATAAATTTAGTCCAGCTGTAAGTACCATTGATAAATTTAGTGAAATAAGGAAACCCAAATTATTTGGTACCAATATGAAAGCTCACATAGGAGACTTTACTATCTCCGATCACGCTCCTATATCATTGGAATTAATGTGGGGTGACCGCAAGTATGAGCCGGCTAGAAGTTATTCTTTTCCGCAATATTTATTTAATAATATAGAATTTAGAAAACGTATTATTGCTATTTGGCATGAATACGCCACTCAAAATATCTCCTATGTACATAAAAAAGAGATTTTCTGGGAGTCGGCCAAAGCTGTGATTAGAGGAGAAATGAAAAAATACACCTGCAGACTTAAAACAAAAATTCGCTTTAGGGAAGCCGAATTATCTAACTATCGGCTAGATTTAGAGTTTTGTCGGTAACGACCCGCGTATCTAACGCTGGCTTTTTTCTGGCCGCACCTTTAAAATAACTCTGGTATTGAGAGTCCACAGAATGGCTGCGTTAGGCTCCAAAAAAGGAGCGTAGAGCATATTTAACGCAGCTTCAACTCTCGATACCAGAGTTGCTTACAGACGCGGCCAGCCTCAAAAACGTGCTCGTGCACGATTCCCCCATAGGAAACAATGGGGCTGTTTGAGCTGAAAAAAACCTAACACCTGCAAAAAAGCCGCGTTCAGCTCCTAACGCAGCCCCATTGTTTGCTATGGGGAAACACTTCCTACGTCTGCACCTAACACTCTAACATGTACCCCGAGTCTAAACACCCCTAACCTTACACTTATTAACCCCTAATCTGCTGCCCCCGCTATCGCTGACCCCTGCATATTTTTTTAACCCCTAATCTGCCGCTCCGTACACCGCCGCTACCTACATTATACCTATGTACCCCTAATCTGCTGCCCCTAACACCACCGACCCCTATATTATATTTATTAACCCCTAATCTGCCCCCCACAACGTCGCAGCCAGCTACCTACAATAATTAACCCCTAATCTGCCGACCACAAAGAGCCGCCACCTACGTTATCCTTATGTACCCCTAATCTGCGGCCCCTAACACAGCCAACCCCTATATTATATTTATTAACCCCTAATCTGCCCCTTCAACGTCGCCTCCACCTGCCTACACTTATTAACCCCTAATCTGCCGAGCGGACCGCACCGCTACTATAATAAAGTTATTAACCCCTAATCTGCCTCACTAACCCTATAATAAATAGTATTAACCCCTAATCTGCCCTCCCTAACATCGCCGACACCTAACTTCAATTATTAACCCCTAATCTGCCGACTGGAGCTCACCGCTATTCTAATAAATGTATTAACCCCTAAAGCTAAGTCTAACCCTAACACTAACACCCCCCTAAGTTAAATATAATTTTAATCTAACGAAATTAATTAACTCTTATTAAATAAATTATTCCTATTTAAAGCTAAATACTTACCTGTAAAATAAATCCTAATATAGCTACAATATAAATTATATTTATATTATAGCTATTTTAGGATTAATATTTATTTTACAGGTAACTTTGTATTTATTTTAACCAGGTACAATAGCTATTAAATAATTAAGAACTATTTAATAGCTAAAATAGTTAAAATAATTACAAATTTACCTGTAAAATAAATCCTAACCTAAGTTACAATTAAACCTAACACTACACTATCAATAAATAAATTAAATAAAATACCTATAATTATCTACAATTAAACCTAACACTACACTATCAATAAATAAATTAAATACAATTCCTACAAATAAATACAATGAAATAAACTAACTAAAGTACAAAAAATAAAAAAGAACTAAGTTACAAAAAATTAAAAAATATTTACAAACATTAGAAATATATTACAACAATTTTAAACTAATTACACCTACTCTAAGCCCCCTAATAAAATAACAAAGCCCCCCAAAATAAAAAAATGCCCTACCCTATTCTAAATTACTAAAGTTCAAAGCTCTTTTACCTTACCAGCCCTGAACAGAGCCCTTTGAGGGGCATGCCCCAAGAAGTTCACGTCTTTTGCCTGTAAAAAAAACATACAATACCCCCCCCCAACATTACAACCCACCACCCACATACCCCTAATCTAACCCAAACCCCCCTTAAATAAACCTAACACTAAGCCCCTGAAGATCTCCCTAACCTTGAGTCGTCTTCACCCAGCCGAGCCAAATTCTTCATCCAAGCGGAGCAAGAAGAGGTCCTCCATCCGGTAGAAGTCTTCATCCAAGCGGGGCAGAAGAGGTCTCCCATCCGATTGAAGTGTTCATCCAAGCGGCATCTTCTTTCGTCATCCATCCGGAGCGGCAGCATCCTGAAGACCTCCGACGCGGAACATCCATCCTGGCTGACGACTGAACGACGAATGACGGTTCCTTTAAATGATGTCATCCAAGATGGCGTCCCTCGAATTCCGATTGGCTGATAGGATTCTATCAGCCAATCGGAATTAAGGTAGGAATATTCTGATTGGCTGATGGAGTCAGCAAATCAGAATCAAGTTCAATCCGATTGGCTGATCCAATCAGCCAATCAGATTGAGCTCGTATTCTATTGGCTGATCGGAACAGCCAATAGAATGCGAGCTCAATCTGATTGGCTGATTGGATCAGCCAATCGGATTGAACTTGATTCTGATTGGCTGATTCCATCAGCCAATCAGAATATTCCTACCTTAATTCCGATTGGCTGACGTCATTTAAAGGAACCGTGATTCGTCGTTCAGTCGTCGGCGAGGATGGATGTTCCACGTCGGAGGTCTTCAGGATGCTGCCGCTCCGCTCCGGATGGATGACGATAGAAGATTCCGCTTGGATGAAGACTTCAATCGGATGGAAGACCTCTTCTGCCCCGCTTGGATGAAGACTTCTACCGGATGGAGGACCTCTTCTTGCTCTGCTTGGATGAAGAATTTTGCTCGGCTGGGTGAAGACGACTCAAGGTAGGGAGATCTTCAGGGGCTTAGTGTTAGGTTTATTTAAGGGGGGTTTGGGTTAGATTAGGGGTATGTGGGTGGTGGGTTGTAATGTTGGGGGGGGGTATTGTATGTTTTTTTTACAGGCAAAAGAGCTGAACTTCTTGGGGCATGCCCCGCAAAGGGCCCTGTTCAGGGCTGGTAAGGTAAAAGAGCTTTGAACTTTAGTAATTTAGAATAGGGTAGGGCATTTTTTTATTTTGGGGGGCTTTGTTATTTTATTAGGGGGCTTAGAGTAGGTGTAATTAGTTTAAAATTGTTGTAATATATTTCTAATGTTTGTAAATATTTTTTTATTTTTTGTAACAGTTCTTTTTTATTTTTTGTACTTTAGTTAGTTTATTTCATTGTATTTATTTGTAGGAATTGTATTTAATTTATTTATTGATAGTGTAGTGTTAGGTTTAATTGTAGATAATTATAGGTATTTTATTTAATTTATTTATTGATAGTGTAGTGTTTAATTGTAACTTAGGTTAGGATTTTTTTACAGGTAAATTTGTAATTATTTTAACTATTTTAGCTATTAAATAGTTTTTAACTATTTAATAGCTATTGTACCTGGTTAAAATAAATACAAAGTTACCTGTAAAATAAATATTAATCCTAAAATAGCTATAATATAAATATAATTTATATTGTAGCTATATTAGGATTTATTTTACAGGTAAGTATTTAGCTTTAAATAGGAACAATTTATTTAAGAAGAGTTAATTAATTTCGTTAGATTTAAATTATATTTAACTTAGGGGGGTGTTAGTGTTAGGGTTAGACTTAGCTTTAGGGGTTAATACATTTATTAGAATAGCGGTGAGCTCCGGTCGGCAGATTAGGGGTTAAATTACCTACAAATAACTACAATTAAATACAATTAAATAAACTAACTAAAGTACAAAAAAAAAGCTAAGTTACAAAAAATAAAAAAATTAAGTTCCAAACATTTCAAAAATATTAAAACAATTTTAAGCTACTTACACCTAATCTAAGCCCCCTAATAAAATAACAAAGCCCCAAAATAAAAACATGCCCTACCCTATTCTACATTAAACAGTTAACAGCTCAATTACCTTATCAGCCATTAAAAGGGCCTTTTGCGGGGCATGCCCCAAAGAAAACAGCTCTTTTGCCTGTAAAATAAAAATACAACCCCCCCAACATTAAAACCCACCACCCACATACCCCTACTCTAACCCAAACCCCCCTTAAATAAACCTAACACTACCCCCCTGAAGATCATCCTACCTTTAGCCGTCTTCAGCCAGCCGACCACCGATGGAACTGAAGAGGAGATCCGGAGCGGCAGAAGTCATCATCCAAGGGGCGCTGAAGAAGTCTTCCATCCGATTGAAGTCATCATCCAGGCGGCGTCTTCAATCTTCATCCATCCGGAGCGGAGCCATCTTCAGACGAGCCTACGCGGAGCCATCTTCTTCCACCGACGACTGAACAACGAATGACGGTTCCTTTAAGTGACGTCATCCAAGATGGCGTCCATCAAATTCCGATTGGCTGATAGGATTATATCAGCCAATCGGAATTAAGGTAGCAAAAATCTGATTGGCTGATCCAATCAGCCAATCAGATTGAGCTTGCATTCTATTGGCTGATCAGGATAGCCAATAGAATGCGAGCTCAATCTGATTGGCTGATTGGATCAGCCAATCGGATTGAACTTCAATCTGTTTGGCTGATTGGATCAGCCAATCAGATTTTTCCTACCTTAATTCCGATTGGCTGATAGAATCCTACCAGCCAATCGGAATTCGATGGATACCATCTTGGATGACGTCACTTAAAGGAACCGTCATTCGTCGTTCAGTCATCGGTGGAAGAAGATGGCTCCGCGTAGGCTCGTCTGAAGATGGCTCCGCTCCGCTCCGGATGGATGAAGATTGAAGACGCCGCCTGGATGATGACTTCAATCGGATGGAAGACTTCTTCAGCGCCCCTTGGATGATGACTTCTGCCGCTCCGGATCTCCTCTTCGGTTCCATCGCTGGTCGGCTGGCTGAAGACGGCTAAAGGTAGGATGATCTTCAGGGGGGTAGTGTTAGGTTTATTTAAGGGGGGTTTGGGTTAGAGTAGGGGTATGTGGGTGGTGGGTTTTAATGTTGGGGGGGTTGTATTTTATTTTTCAGGCAAAAGAGCTGTTTTCTTTGGGGCATGCCCCGCAAAAGGCCCTTTTAAGGGCTGGTAAGGTAATTGAGCTGTTAAATTTTTAATGTAGAATAGGGTAGGGCATTTTTTTATTTTGGGGGGCTTTGTAATTTTATTAGGGGGCTTAGATTAGGTGTAAGTAGCTTAAAATTGTTTTAATATTTTTGAAATGTTTGGAACTTAATTTTTTTATTTTTTGTAACTTAGCTTTTTTATTTTTTGTACTTTAGTTAGTTTATTTAATTGTATTTAATTGTAGTTATTTGTAGGTAATTTATTTAATTAATTTAATGATAGTGTAGTGTTAGGTTTAATTGTAACTTAGGTTAGGATTTATTTTACAGGTAATTTTGTATTTCTTTTAGCTAGGTAGTTATTAAATAGTTAATAACTATTTAATAACTATTGTACCTAGTTAAAATAAATTGAAAGTTGCCTGTAAAATAAAAATAAATCCTAAGATAGCTACAATATAATTATTATTTATATTGTAGCTATATTAAGGTTTATTTTAAAGGTAAGTATTTAGTTTTAAATAGGATTAATTTAGTTAATAAGAGTTATAATATTTAGATTTATTTAATTAATATTTAAGTTAGGGGGCTGTTAGGGTTAGACTTAGGTTTAGGGGTTAATAATTTTATTATAGTTGCAGCGGTGTAGGGGGGGCAGGATAGGGGTTAATAAATGTATTATAGGTGGCGACGGTGTAGGGGGGGCAGATTAGGGGTTAATAAGTTTAATATAGGTGGCGGCGTGGTCCAGGAGCGGCGGTTTAGGAGTTAATACATTTATTATAGTTGCAGCGGTGTCCGGGGGCGGCGGTTTAGGGGTTAACAACTTTATTTAGTTGCGGCGGTGTAGGGGGGGACAGATTAGGGGTTAATATGTATAATGTAGCTTTGCGCGGGCTCCGGGAATGGCGTTTAGGGGGTAATAAATTTATTTAGTTGCGGCGGTGTAGGGGGGGCAGATTAGGGGTGTTTAGACTTGGGGTACATGTTAGGGTGTTAGGTGTAGACAGCTCCCATAGGAATCAATGGGATGTCGGGCAGCAGCGAACATGAACTTTCGCTATGGTCAGACTCCCATTGATTCCTATGGGATCCGCCACCTCCAGGGCGGTGGTTTGAAAACCAGGTACGCTGGGCCGGAAAAGTGCCGAGCGTACCTGCTAGTTTTTTGATAACTAGCAAAAGTAGTCTGATTGTGCCGAACTTGTGTGCGGAACATCTGGAGTGACGTAAGAATCGATCTGTGTCAGACTGAGTACGGCGGATTGAAACTTACGTCACAAAATTCTACTTTTGCCGGTGTAAAGGGCTTGATAACTTAGGCGAATCAGCCTCGCCACAAATACACTGCGGAATTCCAGCATATTTGAGGTTGACGGCTTGATAACTAGAGGCCTATATCTTTTATGTTCGGTACATGTCTAAAGATAATTTTAGGTCTGTTATCTATAATGTTATCCAAACTACTATCTTTCTTCAAAATATTTCAATGTTTGTTTATTATATTCACTAAATCTTTATATTTAATATTACTCTATATAGGTATTTCTCATTACATTTTTTTCTCAAGAAATCTTTGTTTAAAAATACCTGCCTGTTGGTTAAAGTCTTGTTTATTATTACAATATACATCTATACATTTGTCCTTTTGGAACATGTTTTAACCAATGACTAATATGGCAACTATTTAATTCGATATGATTATTTATATCTACAGGTTTGAAATGATTTCTAGAGTTAATTTTACCATTTTTTATATAAATCTCTAAGTGCAGGAATGTTATCCAATGTTGGCTGTTTTCCAAATTTAATTGGATGTGCCAATCATTGGAATTAAGATGTTTCATAAAATCACCCAAACATTCTTTGGAACCTTTCCAAATAAGAAACAAATCATCAATGTACCTTCTATAGGTCACCATGTTTGCACTCCAGTCACTGTTGGCATAAATATAAAGTTGTTCCCAAGCTGACATGTATAAATTAGCATAACTGTGTGCAAACCTTGTGCCCATAGAAGTACCACTGATTTGTAAATAGTAGTTCTCATCGAACCAAAAGAAATTGGTGTCTAGAATTAATTTGATCCCTTTTTACTGCTTCTAAACCTTTATCTTTATTAATTATTGTATACAGGGATGAAACATCTGCTGTGGCTAACCACCAATTCTCTTCCCATTCGATCTCATTTAAAATGTTGGGAATACTTAAAGTATCTTTAAGATATGCTTTCGTATCTAACACATATGGTTGTTATAATTTGTCTGTGTAGTAAAAAGATAAATTGCTTGTTAAAGAATCTACTCCTGACACTATGGGTTTTCTGGGGGCATTCTTTTGATTTGTATGTATTTTATGGAAAATGTAGAAGGTTGGAATCCGTGGATATTTGTTATTCAAAAATTCACATTCTCTTTTATTGATAATTCGTTTATTAAATCCAACCTCTAAAAATTCCTGTAATAGTGTCTTAAAAGTTCCCATGGGATTCTTTTTAAGTAGACAATAAGTAGTAGAGTCATTTAACTGTTTATAGCATTCTTCATTATATTTCTCTTTATCAAGAATGACGACCCGACCTGCTGGTTTTATAACTATTTCTTTATTTTCCTCCAATTCTAGTAAAGCTTTTTGTTCATTCTTATTTAAGTTTAGTTTATAAACTTCCTTCAAATTACGTATGTCATTCTGAACCAGCTCCAAAAACATGTCCATAGGACTCATTTTTAAATGTGCTGGGTTAAATTTTGATTTAATCTTAACATCTACATGTTTTATATCTTTATGTGTTTGTGATTCTATATTTTTTGCAATAGTATTATTGACAAAGAGTTTTTTAAGTCAGATTATGTATGAATTTATTAATTCCTATATATGCTTCAAATGTATTACATTGTTGAGTGGGAGAAAATGTTAAGCCTTTATTGAGGACTTTGATCATTAGTCAATTTCTTTTTTACTCAAATTAAACATTCCTTTCATTTCTAAGTTGTAACTACTTGAAATGCTTATACAGTTAATGAATTGTTTATTAGGATAATATTTTATGTATATTTCAATATTGCACTGATGTATTAGATTCCATATAGAGAAATGGTTTAGATGCATGGTATGGTGATTCTTTTTATTTTTTGTTGTGCTCTCGAGTTCGATTCCCTAGTGCCTACCCGCCCACTTTGATAAAAAGATAGCCTAACTTGCATCTTAATTTTATGTATAATTGTTATAATTTTTGACTGTATTCCTCATTGTTTTAAACCGATATTTTATTTTGTTTTGCATGTATCTATTTGAGTTCCTTTTTTCCATAAAGCAACCATCAGATATAATCCCATTATACCTACGTCACTGAGTGGGAGGATTTTCAATACCCAATGAATACACATCTTGAGGAATAAAAGGTCAACAATGGTACAGCAACATCATCCTTGACAAAGCCGGAGGTCGTCCGGTGAAATGTGCATCAGAGACGATTGGTCATAAGGACTCCTACGTCACTGGGATGGTTGTGACTTTTTTGAACATTTGATCCGCTTTGAGCTGACGCTTGTACAATAGGCTTTTATGCTGATTTTATTCGGTTTTGTTCTATAATTAGTCTGTATACCCAAGTGATTTTATATTGTATTAATAAATACTTTTATATTACATTTGAGTACTATCGATTTACATTATGTAAAGTAAACATGGGCTTTTTGTACTAAGAGCTAAGTTATAGCTTTGGTCTGTGTGAGTATGATTCCATTCACCTGCTTAATTGGATTTCTATACAGAACTTCATTATTGATTGTTTTTTTTTCTTTTTTGGAGACCCTCACAGAAGATTTCTGGACTTTATATCCTATTTTTGTGCACTTTTACACATTTTTCTTTTTAATATATATTTATATAGATATACAGTGCATTCAAAAAGCCTTCATTTTTTCACCTTTGTTATGTTGTAGCCTTATGCAAAATTATTATTTTATTCACATCAAACTACACTCTATACCCATAATGACAAAGTTAAAACCAGATTTTTTTATAACTTTCACATTGACATAGTATTCAGACCCTTTGATTTCACACTTGAAATTTAGCTCTGGTGAATCCCATTTCTCTGGAACATCTTTGAGATGTTTCTACACTTTGATTGGAATCCACCTGTGGCAAATTCAAATAATTGGACTAGATTTTGAAAAGCACACATCTATCTATTTAAGGTCTCACACCTTAAAATGCATATCAAAGCAAAAACCAAGCCATGAGGTCAAAGGAACTGCCTGCAGAGCTCAGAGACTGGAATGTGTTGAGGCACAGATCTGGGAAAGGCTGCAAAAATGTTTTGGCTGCAATGAAGGTTTCCAACAGCACAGTGGCCTTGATAATTCTTAAATGAAAAAAGTTTGGAGCCACAAGGACTCCTCTTATAGCTGGTTGCCCAGCCAAACTGAGTAATCGGGGAGTAGGGTCTTGGTAAGAGAGGTGACCAAGAACCCGATGGTTGAGCTCCAGAGATTATGTGTGGTGATGGGAGAAACTTGCAGAAAGACAACATCATCATTTCAACACACCGATCTGGGCTTCATGGCAGAGTGGCCTGGCATAAGCCTCTCCTCAGTGCAAGACACATGAAGGACTGCTTGTAATTTTCAAAAAAGCACCTAAAGATTCTCTGATTTGTTGAAATGAAGATTGAACTGTTTGGCCTTAATTCCAAGAATTATGTCTGGAGGAAACCAGACACCGCTCATCACCTGTGCAATATCTTCCCAAGGGTGAAGCATGGCGATGGTAGCATCATGCTTTGGGGGTTGTTTTTCAGTGGAAGAGAATGGGGACTGGTCAGGGTTGAGGGACAGCTGAACATGGCAAAATACAGAGTTATCCTTAATGGGACAATCTACTCCAGTATGTTTATTGTTTCAAAAATAGATAATCCCTTTATTGCCCATTCCACAGTTTTGCATAACCAACACTGTTATATTAATATACTTTTTACCTCTGTGATTACCTTGTGTCTAAACCTTTGCAGGCTGCCCCCTTATCTCAGTTCTTTTGACTTGCATTTTAGCCAATCAGTGCTGACTCATAAATAACTCCACATGAATGAGCACAATATTATCAATGTGGCCGACATGAGCTAGCGCTGTCTAGCTGTGAAAAACTGTACAAATACACTCAGATAACAGGCGACCTTCAAGGACTTAGAAATTAGCTTTCAATAAAGAATACCAAGAGAAGAAATCAAATTTGTTTATACAAGTAAATTGGAAAGTTGTTTTAAATTGTATGCCCTATATGACTCATGAAAGCTTAATTTTATTTATTTATTTATTTATATATATATATGTATATAGTATATATATATATATATATATATATATATTTATATATATATATATATATATATATATATATATTTATATATATATATATATATATATATATATACAGAATGAGGCAAGTGCACTCTCACGAACAGTTCTCCAAGAGCCAGGGTGCTAGAGTAGGTTTTCTGTCCACTATATATATATATATATATATATATATATATATATATATAGGTATAGATATATAGTGTACCGAAATACCATCAGATATATGTAGGAATATGTATTTATGAATCAATAGAACACATTCTTCTATGTGAAGAATATTGGATTGGGAAATACTCATATTTTCATGTCGGGTTGGCGCACTTGAGAATATACAATCAAGTTTACGCACAAGTAGTTGTTAGTTTTTTTCCACCTTTTTTTTCCTCCTTTGACTTCTATGGGGGAATATGTTATTGCGTGGGCAAATATCCTAAGTTCAGCTATTTGCGCACATCGGGTTAGCGCTCATGAGAAAATAGTTTACTTTCAACTTGTAATACGAGTGCTACCCAACGCGTGCTTAAAAAAATCTTACTTCTAGTGGAGTTAGCACACTAGCGGTAGCATTAAATATCGCTCCACTTTAATCTGGCCCATTTTTGGCAGATGACAAATTAAGATGTGTTGGCAAATTAGGCTGTAGGTTCCCCTACTGACAAAGCACTATTCTGGGAAACATTTTATCACCAACACAGTTACCTAGACACAGCATGCCAGGATCATGGTTGACCTACAAAGGTACATTCAGGTGTGGCAGTCCTTTGTGTAAAGCGTGTGACTTTATTTGGGTAACAAGAGAATTTGAGTCTTTCTCTACCTGAGAGAGATAAGAAACTGCACAATGCATAAATTGTTCTATGGGCTACATTGTTTATTTGGTCTTGTGTATTACATGTACAATGCAGTATGTGGGCCTCATCACTAAGTAGGTGAGGTACAGAATTCGAGAGTATCTTAGCAACATAAGATGCAAACGCAAATGTTTAGCTCAACTCACTTTATACATCAACACAAAAGAGTAGTGTCCTCTTTCAAATGGCAGGCCATCAAACGTTACTGCCCTTTTAAAGGGTGGTGACAAAGAAAATTATTATATCGTAGAGAGGCCTTCTGGATTTTTAAACTGGACACTAGGCTACCTAGGGGATTTAATTCAGAGTATGATTTAAACAATCATTGGGAATAGAGTTTTAGTTTAACAAGCACGATTTCCATCTAACTATTATTTGCCCTAGAATCCTTCTATAAGTACTGTTTGACTTCCCTATTTTGAATTTAGAGTACAGTTCTCTCTTGTGTTTGACATATACCCTTTTTTCTAAATGAAGCCAATTTCATTATTGTGTTAATAAAAAATGATGTAGCGAAATGTTGCTGAGCCACTACCACATTATGGGCCAGATTACGAGTGGAGCGCAAAATTGCGCTTTTGCGAGCACGATATTTGCGTTCCACTTAGTAATACCAGCGCATGCAAATGTGTGCTGGTATTACAAGTAAAGCACAATGTGAACGCACACTTCCATAGAATCCAATGGGATCCTCGTTCTGATGCCGTCATACACGGCACAGAACCTAGTGCAGTGAAGGGGTTGAGTCATGCAGCAAAGTTTAAATATATATGTATATGAATATATACATAAATATTTATGTGTTTGTGCATATACACATATTAACACATAAATATATATGTATTTATAAGCACATACATACATATTTACAGGCAACACACAGTCACAATAGACACAGTGTAAAGGCACACCTGCTTACTTTAAGCCCTATAAACTGCTAAAAACTAAATAAAAAACTACACTACAGTTAAATTTGGGGGCAATTGAGGGCGCATTTTGAGATCTGATCGCTGGTTAATTTTTGGAGCGCTAATTGCGGTAGCAAGAACCAGCCACTTGCAATAGCTAGTTATTTATTGTGCGCCCGTAAACGGGCGAATTTGCCCATTTACGAGTGATCAATAAATTAAGGCCCCACTTGTAACCTAGCCCTATATTCTTTATATGAAGCTTACGACTTACTTACAAATATTGACAAGCTAAGGATAACCTTATAGTTGTGAGGCATTTATTCAACTAATTATTACTTACAATTCTTTAATGACTATGTTTCAGCCTGCCCTATTCTTTAATATAGAGATCTCTTCTATATGACAGCGATCCTTTTAAACATTATCGGCTAGATTTAGAGTTTTGTCGGTAACGACCCGCGTATCTAACGTTGGCTTTTTTCTGGCCGCACCTTTAAAATAACTCTGGTATTGAGAGTCCACAGAATGGCTGCGTTAGGCTCCAAAAAAGGAGCGTAGAGCATATTTAACGCCACTGCAACTCTCGATACCAGAGTTGCTTACGGACGCGGCCAGCCTCAAAAACGTGCTCATGCACGATTCCCCCATAGGAAACAATGGGGCTGTTTGAGCTGGAAAAAAACCTTACACCTGCAAAAAAGCCGCGTTCAGCTCCTAACGCAGCCCCATTGTTTGCTATGGGGAAACACTTCCTACGTCTGCACCTAACACCCTAACATGTACCCCGAGTCTAAACACCCCTAACCTTACACTTATTAACCCCTATTCTGCCGCCCCCGCTATCGCTGACCCCTGTATATTATTTTTAACCCCTAATCTGCCGCTCCGTAAACCGGCGCTACTTACATTATCCCTATGTACCCCTAATCTGCTGTCCCTAACACCGCCGACCCCTATATTATATTAATTAACCCCTAATCTGCCGCCCACAATGTCACCTCCACCTGCCTACACTTATTAACCCCTAATCTGCCGAGCGGACCGCACCGCTATTATTATAAAGTTATTAACCCCTAATCCGCCTCACTAACCCTATAATAAATAGTATTAACCCCTAATCTGCCCTCCCTAACATCGCCGACACCTAACTTCAATTATTAACCCCTAATCTGCCGACCGGAGCTCACCGCTATTCTAATAAATGTATTAACCCCTAAAGCTAAGTCTAACCCTAAAGCTAACACCCCCCTAAGTTAAATATAATTTAAATCTAACAAACTTTTCTTAAATAAATTATTCCTATTTAAAGCTAAATACTTACCTGTAAAATAAATCCTAATATAGCTGCAATATAAATTATAATTATATTATAGCTATTTTAGGATTAATATTTATTTTACAGGTAACTTTGTATTTATTTTAACCAGGTACAATAGCTATTAAATAGTTAAGAACTATTTAATAGCTAAAATAGTTAAAATAATTACAAATTTACCTGTAAAATAAATCCTAACCTAAGTTACAATTAAACCTAACACTACACTATCAATAAATTAATTAAATAAAATACCTATAATTATCTACAATTAAACCTAACACTATACTATCAATAAATAAATTAAATACAATTCCTACAAATAAATACAATGAAATAAACTAACTAAAGTACAAAAAATAAAAAAGAACTAAGTTACAAAAAATAAAAAAATATTTACAAACATTACAAAAATATTACAATTTTAAACTAATTACACCTACTCTAAGCCCCCTAATAAAATAACAAAGCCCCCCAAAATAAAAAAATGCCCTACCCTATTCTAAATTACTAAAGTTCAAAGCTCTTTTACCTTACCATCCCTGAACAGGGCCCTTTGCGGGGCATGCCCCAAGAAGTTCAGCTCTTTTGCCTGTAAAAATAACATACAATACCCCCCCCCAACATTACAACCCTCCACCCACATACCCCTAATCTAACCCAAACCCCCCTTAAAAAAATCTAACACTAAGCCCCTGAAGATCTCCCTACCTTGAGTCGTCTTCACCCAGCCGAGCCAAATTCTTCATCCAAGCGGAGCAAGAAGAGGTCCTCCATCCGGTAGAAGTCTTCATCCAAGCGGGGCAGAAGAGGTCTTCCATCCAATTGAAGTCTTCATCCAAGAGGCATCTTCTATCGTCATCCATCCGGAGTGGAGCGGCAGCATCCTGAAGACCTCCGACGCGGAACATCCATCCTGGCCGACGACTGAACGACGAATGACGGTTCCTTTAAATGACGTCATCCAAGATGGCGTCCCTCGAATTCCGATTGGCTGATAGGATTCTATCAGCCAATCGGAATTAAGGTAGGAATATTCTGATTGGCTGATGGAATCAGCCAATCAGAATCAAGTTCAATCCGATTGGCTGATCCAATCAGCCAATCAGATTGAGCTCGCATTCTATTGGCTGATCGGAACAGCCAATAGAATGCGAGCTCAATCTGATTGGCTGATTGGATGACGATAGAAGACGATAGAAGATGCCTCTTGGATGAAGACTTCAATCGGATGGAAGACCTCTTCTGCCCCGCTTGGATGAAGACTTCTACCGGATGGAGGACCTCTTCTTGCTCCGCTTGGATGAAGAATTTGGCTCGGCTGGGTGAAGACGACTCAAGGTAGGGAGATCTTCAGGGGCTTAGTGTTAGGTTTATTTAAGGGGGGTTTGGGTTAGATTAGGGGTATGTGGGTGGTGGGTTGTAATGTTGGGGGGGGGTATGTTTTTTTTACAGGCAAAAGAGCTGAACTTCTTGGGGCATGCCCCGCAAAGGGCCCTGTTCAGGGCTGGTAAGGTAAAAGAGCTTTGAACTTGTCAGTATATTTATAAGAATCTTAGTAGTGCTATCCAAATAATATATCAGTTTATGGCAGGGTTATAAACATAATACAAAAAAATAGAAACCCTAATTAACCATGCATCTACTAGACCATACAATTTATATAAATACCTGAATTCTTTTATTTAGTTAATATCCATGAACATATTGAAATATATTTGCAATAAAAGGAAACTAAATAATATTATAGGTGCTTGAAAACTATTTAAATATGCTATGCAAAATTCCTACACGCTTATCTTAAGAAACCAGCCTTATATACAAGTCTTTTAACGTCCAAGCAATACAATTCTAAACAGTGTTTATAAAACAATAGGATAATATATATATTCTGCTATTTAACTGCAATTTATCCTAATACAATATTGACTTAAAACACCAGAACTTTCACAGATAAATCACTTAGTCTACCAAATACAAATTTAAATAATATCTAGGCTGGGATTACCAATTTAAAATACAATTTATTTATTTGACTCTGTCAGGCCCAGCAATAGTAATTGTTTACTTTAAATGCTTGCATACAAATAGGTAGGCTAAGAGCTATCTAGGACAATGACACACAGTTTAAAAGTATAATCTGCTCTTTAAATCTATTAACTGTAAAGGCTATGCATATGACTTATCTTACAAAACTCAGAAAACTGTATCTTTAAACTGCAGTGACTTTAAAATATCACATGTAATTAGCAGCCCTTTTCTTACACTCTATATATATACGTTACCAAAATGAGATCCAACTTCAAGATTTTTTTTCACACCTCATATAAAATAAGTGTAATTGCAATGGAATAGGAGTAGTATGGCCCACTTTGTTTTTATAGTTTGACTGTGTCCCACGCAAAACAGTTTCAGTCAGTTACAAAACTCTGCAGCCAGTCTCCCTCCTTCCTTCTGCATACAACTTATTGTCTAATCATAGGTGTGAAATATGGGTGGCCCTTCGAAACCTTGTCCCTCTATTGGATAATCTGAATATCCCATTTCCAACAGCCAAAAAGCTTTCTGGCTGTAGTTCTCTCATATCAACACCGGGTGGCAGCATTACAATTAGACAGCACAAACAAAATGCAGCATGACAAAGAAATACAGTTATACATTTAAGCATCTTTCTTTAAAATGTATAATAACTCCCATAATTTCTTGTATTAATCTCTCCCAATATTAATTATAGGTGAAGCGGCATCAGATTAATTTCCTGATCGTTTTGATATGAAACATCACATATATCTAACATTATATTAAAATAATTTATATTTCATTTAGCCTAACAGAAAATTTATATCTCATAGTCATATCACATCAAAGTAACTTCCATATCTTCATCTCACTATATTTTAAAAGATGTATTTAAAACTTTATAAACATTTATTTCACATTCATATGATATGACATTTCATTTCAGGCAGGCATTCCATCTGAAATAAAGTAATAAGTGTCATTAATTATTTCTTTCCAGGTCCACAAGTATTTATTTATATTCTTAAAAACACAGAGGTTAAGTAAGATCTTTTATGTTTTCAAAACATATATATATATATATATATATATATATATATATATACACATATATATGCACAGTCATTTCTATGTAGATCTGAGATTATCTGTCTGAAACATATAAACAAAACAGAGGTTATTACACATTTTTGACTGACTAAAACAGTTACCTCCCAAGCTTAGCAAATACCCATGTAATAATAATAGAGAATTAGACAATTTCTCAAATTTCTATATTTCATACATTCTGGGGCATGCATTCAAACAGAAAAAAATAAATTGATGTTTATTTGCTGCCTGCTTATGTGAGCTTCCAGAGTCACACCTCAGCATCTGTCTTTTGTTTTCCAAGGCCTTCATTGCTCCACATGGGGTCAATCCACGAGTAGTTGTAAAAGTCTTAATACAGCATATCTCCTGTTTAGCCAGCAGTGTAGATGTGTATTTGATGTTTAACTAACACCTATGTGCATAAAAGCTGTTTCTCTATGATTTTGATCAGTTCCAAAATGGGTATTTCAGACATTTCGTCTCCTTATATTTTGTGTGGTGTTACTTATCTGACAATCTATCCTCTTAATTTGCCTTTTATGACTCATCCTGTTCTCTTTCAAAATTACTTCCCCCAACATTCCTCTAAGTGACTGTATTAAATTGGGCAGGCCAAATGTTCCATTGTATCAAAGTGCTGTCATTTAACATTGGTTCCCAGGCAATCATACAGAGGTTCCGGAAACTGTGTTAATTTTAGTTCCTTGCTAAATTATACAATTGCATAATTTAACATATTGAGTGTGTGAGATCTCCTGTGTAATTGAAGAAGTGGGAGAGAACTGAACCTGTCTGAAGTCAGTTCTGAATGCAATGAGTTATTTTCTACTGATCAGTGAAAATATTTGATCAAAGATACAGATTTATTAATCTTGAAATATATGATCAAAATATATATTTATTAATCTCACATATACCTTGACATAAATCCCCCTTCCAATTTTAAATAGATGTAGGACACATGTATTTAAATTGGCCTAAAGTCAATGGTATTTGATGAGGATCAACCGTATATCTCAGTTCATTTTATGACACTTCATTCTCCCTCTATAACTTGTAGTTGGGATCTTGGATGACACGCTCGCAATTGATTGATATGGACCCATTTATCTATGAAACTTTAATTTTTGGGGATTCTTATTTTATAAGCCACTGGAGATATTTTGTCAGTAATGGCAAAAGGACCTTTCCATGAGGGAAGAAATGTATTCTCCCTAACCTGATCTCTTCCAAAGTTATAAAGATAAACTTTATCATTTATTTCATATTCCTTTTTGGATATTTTGAGATCATAATAGGTTTTAGTGGCAGTTGCGGCTCTTTCTAAATTCCTTTGAGCAAATGCAAAGGCATATTGCAGGTGCTTTCTTAGGTTTTCCACATATTGATGTGCATTGGCATCGTTTATCAAGTTTTGGTCTGATGTATGGTACAGCAGATGCTGAGGTAGAACCATTCTTCTACCAGTCATCAGTTCAAAAGGTGACATCTTGGTAGCACTACTTGGAGTTGCTCTTAATGCCATTAAGACTAGAGGTAGTTTTACATTCCAGTCTTTACCTGTTTCACTCACAAACTTTTTGAGGATTTTAACAATGGACTGGTTGTAACGCTCTACACCACCACTTGAGGCAGCTCTATAAGCAATATGGAGCTTTCTTTTAACCCCTAGTATTTTCCACATTTTCATCATCACTTCGCTAGTGAAGTGGGTTCCCCGATCTGATTCGATTCTTTGGGGCAAACCAAATCTGGAAAATACATGGTTGATGAGCAACGCTGCACATGTTTCAGCACTATTGTTAGGTGCACTAATGCATTCTACCCATTTAGTGAACAGGCATGTCACGGTTAACATGTATTTGTTACCTCTTGATGATCTTGTTACTGGGCCAATGAAATCAATTTGTATATCTGACCATGGCATTACCATCCCCCTTTTCTGCAATGGTGCTCTATGCGTTGGTGCAGTGGGTTGGAACTGTGGACAGATTAAACAACCTTGACAGTAGGTTTGAACATCTTTCAACATGTGTGGCCAAAAAGCATAATCACGTAATATTTCATACGTGAGTTTGGCACCACGATGACCAGATGTGGGAGCATCATGGGCATGTTGAAGCATTAGACCTCTGAACTTGGTGGGTACTACCCACTGCTGGATGCCAGTTTTGGAGGTTCTAATTAACAAACCCTCCTGTAACTTGAATTATGATTTAGATTTTATTAAGATTCTAAGATCTTCCTTGCCAATACAATCATCTTTTGAGATGGGGTTGCTTTCAGGATCTTCTATGTGTTTATAGAAGATGCCTACAATGGGTTCTTCTTTTTGACTAGTGATCAGGTCCTCACTAGGAGAATCCTGACTCCATTGTACCAAATTAGGCTCATTCTGTTGTTTTGCCTGGTTTCTGGTAATGGCTTCTACCTGAATTGCACCCATTAAGTGGTCAATATTAAGGAGTTCTCCAGTTATGGCTCCTTGTTTGGCTAATGAATCTGCAAGGTCATTGCCTTCCTTATCAGGACCTAGAACTCTGGAATGACCCTTGGTCTTTTTCCAGTGTATGGTTAAATCATTGGATACTACCAGATTATCAATCTCGCAGAATAACTTGCCATGCTTGACTGGTTTGTTATTGCTTTTCTGCATATCATTTCTTTTCCAAGTTGGCAGGTATTCAACAAAACTGTCACGCACATAATTTGAGTCAGTTATGATCACAAATTCATGAATACCATGTTCAATAGCCATTTCAATGGTTTTGAAAACAGCAGTGAGTTCTGCAACTTGACTGGATCTTGGTCCAATGTTGAAACCTATAGATATATTTGGGAATCCATTTGTCCCCGTTATACCAATGCCAGCGACTAATCTGCGCTCATTATCAATAGTGGAATGGTAAGAACAACCATCAACATACACCCAAGGTAATGTTTGGCAATGGTCCTCATTGTACATTTTATATGGAGAAAGCAATTGTTCTTCCAGAAAATCATCTTCTGATAATTCTTCCCCAGGATCTCTAGCAGTACAGTCGTGGAGCTCAGCAAGCCCTTGTGCGACTGGATTCTTTTTATTCTGCTTGTAGCGAATTTCTAATGGCCAGCCTTGCAAGGAAAGAGTCCACGCTGTTATGCGGCTATTAGACAAATTCCCATCTCTTATTCTCTCACTTTGCAAATATAGCAAAGGCTGGTGGGCCGTTTCTACAATAATTTTCTCGCCCTGTATATAGCTGCGGAAATTTTGTAGAGCCCATACGGTAGATAAGAGGGCTTTTTCGCAATCGTTAAACTTTATTTCTACTGGGGATAGATTTTTGCTCGCATAAGCAATGGCTTTGTTCAAATTATCATGCTTTTGGTATAAAACAGCACTCATGCTTACATCTGTGTACCCTGTTTCTAAGTAGAAAGGTTTGCCACCTTCAGGGTACGCTAAGCAAGGTGCTTGAGTGAGTTTTCTCTTCAGCTCTCTGATGGCTGTCTCTTGAGACTCACTCCAGTGCCATTTCACCTCTTTCTTTAGGAGAAGTAGTAGTGGTTTAGCTAATTCCGCATAATTATCAATGAATTTGCGAGAATAATTTGTCATACCCAGGAATGATCTCAATTCCTTTAAGTTAGTTGGGTTTTTAGAATTCACTATCGCTTCCACCTTTTTCTTCTGGGGATTTAATCCGTCAGAGGTAACTTCATGTCCCAAGAAGTTTACACGAGTGCGGCACCATTGAGCTTTTTGCAGGGATAATTTGACACCTGCCCTTTTAAGTTGGCTGAGGACGTGTTTAAGCTCTGCGATGTGTTTTTCAAAGTCTGTGCTTTTGATTAAAACATCATCAACATAAGATAAGGTCCCCCTTTCCAGTGCGTCAGGCATAGCCTTATGCATGAATACAGCAAATTCATGTCCAGAATTTATGTATCCAAATGGAAGTCTCTGGAATGCATACTGAACCTTTTGGAAGGAGAATGCTAGCTTATATTGGTCCTCTTCATGTACCTTTATGGTCCAATATCCCTGTGCACAATCAATGGCAGTGAATATTTTGGATCCCTGCATTTGTGCTAGGCATTGGTCAATGTATGGTACAGGCCAGCCAGACATGTATACTCGTTTGTTTAGCTGTCTTAAGTCAGCACACAAACGCCATTGTCCATTGGGCTTAAGGACACCTAGAATAGGATTATTATAAGAGCTGTGCACCTGTCTGATAATACCTCTTTCTTCCAAATTCCTTATGATCTCTGCAAGAGAATCATATGAGGCTAAGGGAAGTCTGTATTGTTTGACAAATACAGGTGGTGCATCGGGATCTGTTTGTATTCTTGCAATGTGCAAGTCTGTAGTACCACAGTCATAAGAATCCTTAGCGAAAATATCCTTGTACTCCATCAGGAGTTCTCGCAGCTGTTGGCGTTCATCATCGCTGGAACAGCCATTAGCTAAGGATATTTGCTCTTCGACTATTTGCTGAAATCCTGGAAAGATTTCAGGCTGTCCTATTTCATAGGCTTCTTCCAACCTAGAGGTGAGATCCCCTTGATTATAATTTACATTGCTCCCATGACTCTGGGTATTGGGGTAATCTTGCTGTTTGGCTGATCAAACACTAGAGAGGCTTCTTCAATTTTACAGATGCCTTCCTCTGAGCTGAAGGGATAAATAGACTGAACATTAAATAGACCCTCTGGCATAGATGCAAAGGATTGTTCTATTAATTGTTCTTCAGTTAGGTATCCTTCAGGTATTAGCCCAATTACATTATTCTGGAATCCAAAAGTGTAATAACTTGATTCCAGTGCATATCCTATGGTAGTTCCCTTGGATAATGTTATATCCTGTGGGGTCATGTTATGCACAATAATATGTATTTGAACAGTTCCAATATTCACCATAGGAGTGTAGGTTACTGTGACACCCAGATTTTGTATTCTATGAGAGAGGCAAATCAGTGTTTCAGAAGTTTTTAATTTCTGACCTCTCTTTACCTGTAAGGGTAAAAGAAATTTATCAGCCCCAGCAGGAATTATAACATCGCTAGATACCTGCATATTCACGGCATATGGCAATTGCTGGTTTGATTTTAGGGCTGCATTTTCATCCTCAAATACTTCAGGGTCCCCCTTTAACCTGCTCCAAAGGCAAGAATTAATCAAATCTATTTGTATGGCATATCTATGTAAGATATCATTGCCAATGTATATTTGATTATGGGGAGTATTTAAAACTAAAAACAGGTGCTTCACTGACTTATTGCCAATAGAGATAGATAATAAGCACTTAGCTGTGATGTTATAGCTTTCAGACCTGTCATCCAGGCCGTTGACACAGTGGTCTTGGGGAGAAAGATATTTAATCACTTTAGGTTCAGCTATCTGCGCTAATAAACCTTCGCTTATATAGCTAGCTTCCTGTTTTAAGTTTATTTTAGCATACTTGGTTTTACCAAGGTCATGTACTTGTATAGGGATAAATAGATCCTCTTTAACTCTCTCAATCCCTGTGAGGTATTGAGCATGGTCTCCCCCTTTAGGGATTTTAGGATCCCCCTTGTGGAGTGATATGGTTAATATATCGCCATCTAGGGAGATATTCGCTATCTTTCCGGGCGAAATTTTAAAAGTATTACCATCAGAGCCACTAAAAGGAGTCTGATCATCTATTTGTAGAATAGTGATTTCAGGTACAGAGTTATTCCTGAAATGAATCTCCACAGCATCTGGTTTCTCTTCCACCACGTGACAGCTATGTCGGGCGCGAGATATACCAGATTTTTCATAATTGATAGGTCTCTTAACTTGTGACCAAATTACATTATTTATGCAATCAATTATGTTGCTTAATCGCTTCAGGAGATCACTACCAATAATTAAACGATCAGTTGGCAGATCCACTATGACGACAGGGTGTCTTATGACCCTGTTCCCCAATTTAAATTTTAACCAGGCAGTACCGTAAACTTTTAGGGAGTCACCCCCAACACCTATTAGAGAACCATCAAATTCTTTTATTTTAGGTTTGTGGAGTGTTAGCTCATTTAGCTGTGTGTAGTACCTGTGGGATAAGATAGTCGCCTGTGACCCAGTGTCAATTAATCCCCTGATAGGGTTAGAGACTGAATCTTGCAGCTCAACTAATACATAATATCTTCCTGCAGTTTCTACCATTTCACACATAAAATTGGCATTCTCACACATCTGTGGGCTTCGCCACGTGTTACCTGAATTCGCCGTGTCATTCGATGCAGAGGAACCTTCATACCTACCTGTTTCCTCTATGACAGGGTCGGCTGGATTCTTTTGTACTGCATCTGTGGAGATAAGGTTAGGAGAGAGCTGCAAGGGAAGAGATTTGTTAACTTTTCCCGGATAAGTTTGCTTGTCACCACAGTTAAATTGTCCGTTTTCGGTCTGTGGGGAGAGAACATGATTAGTATCATTGGTATTTATTACTACATTTTGCATATCTCTCCCCTCCCCTTCAGGTGATACTGCAGTATTTATGACTGTGCCTGTGGTCCACTGCTGACCACTGGCTGTACCCCTAAAAAAGTATTGTTCGGTTGCTGAGCCGTAGATTTTTGACTCATTAGCGATTTGTTCGCTCAACCGATTTAACTGGGTAAACAGCATATCTACCTGATTGTACAAGTTACCTCTACCCCTGGGCCTATCTCTTGGTGCCCCATTGTACTGATTCCTGAACCATTGGGTTCCCTCAGAATCAGGGCCGTTATTTCTATTCTGGCGTGGTTGCCCCTGGGGTTCAGCTTGTTCAGCATTAGTACTTTGGGGAGCATTATATACCTGGGGTGTCTGGTTACCCTGAGAATATCTTCGCCGTCTATTGTATCTACCCTTGCGCAGATACCAATTATTTGGTGTGTATTCTCTTTGTGAGAAATTATTCACCTGATTATGTCCCCCACTTTGGTTATAGTCTCCCTGCGCCTCAACCTGTGTAGGGGAAGGGGCAGAATTAAACCTCTGTGGAGATGGCCTGTTTTGACTGGCCACCTCTGCATAAGTCCTTTTTTTAGACTCCAAATTGAGGGGGTTAGGTGACACCCTAGTTTCTGCCACAATTTTGGGTTTTGACTCCTTTTTAACCCCCTGCTCACTGGACTGCTGAATAGAGTATAACTTCGTACTCTCTTTGATCAGCCATTCCAATGAGCAGTCCTCATCAAAATCTCTAGCTAAATTGATTTTGATGGGTGTAGGCAGTGCTTCAAAAAATAAATTTACAAATTCTGAGCCATCAAATTTGGGATTATCTTCAGCCATACTGTACGCATTTTTTAATACAGAAAGGAATTCGATTGGACTCTGATTCGCACGACACTTTAAACCATATATTCGCGGCAGTTTTAGTGCGATATTGCCCGAATTCTTTTCTGCATTGTCGTTTTACCCCATTCCAGGAATGAATATTCATATCCTTTAGTGAAGCAAAGAATTTGTGATGCTTACTGTCAAATACCCAGGGCAGAAATTCAATTTTCAATTTCTCACTTGTAACATTCATTATAGCTAACGCATTTTCAAAAGCCTGTAAATGATCAATTACAGATGTTGTTCCCTTATTGGAGAATATAGGTACTGCGCGTTGTACGAAGGTGATTATTTTATGGGAATCATAGACTTTATCAGACTTACTCTGGACTTCTCTGTTAGAGTTTCCCTCCCCTGGCGCCAGCTGCGCTACAGCTGTCCTCTGGATTTACATCCTGAGGGGATTGTCTATTTGGGAAATCTATTTCTGACCCGTTAGGGGTCATTTGTCTATGTTGTTCTATATATTTTTGTACCTCGTCCCTGACGCGTTCGCTAAAGGAGTTAGCATTATCTGTATTATTCTCATTGTTAACATAAGGGTTTTCATTATGGCGATATGACCTTTTTAAATCGCTTAATTCTCTCTGGCTTTGCGCAAGCTGTTTATTTAAATCTTGTATCTGTGCGATTAAGTCTGTATTGTGCTTATCTAAGGCTGTTAGGTTTTGGGCAAATTCATCCATTTTATTTTTGGCTATTTTTAAACCCTCTTCGCATCTGCGCGAGGAACGAATACTATTTTCTAGCTCCTGTATTTGCAATCGTTTGTCTGTGACACAAAACGACATTTCGTCAATAATGCATATTAAAAGGGGCCAGCATTTTAGTATTAGTTCGTCTCGCTTTTTGAGAGCCTTGCATTGATTAATCATTAATAATTCCTGGAAGAATTCATTCTCTTCATTCCATATATTATTATTAACGGTAATATTTTTAGCCCTAGTTTCAAGCATATCCACAAAATCATTTAATTCACCAGCAATATTTAACTTCCCTTTAATGTAACTTAAGATATCTTTCTTAAGGACCTGACCTTTAGTAATGGGTATTGTAATGGGACCAATTTCATCGCTATGTATAGAATTAAATGAGTCACTTCTGGCTACAGACATTATTGTATTGGTTTAGTATTTAGTTAAACTAAAACGCTAATACAATTTTTGCCAATAAAAAGAGAGAAGAAAAAAAATTTTATATTTCAAAAAAAATAATAATATATTATTAATTTTGAAATATGAAAAATTAATATTTCGAAATATGAAAAATTTATATTTTTGATTAACTTTGAAAATATGAAAAATTAATATTTTTGATTAATTTTTAAATATGAAAAATTTATATTTGTATTAATTTTTCAAAATTAATCTTTAATAATATTTCAAGATATTAATATCAATCTCAAAATATGAAATTCAATATTTCAACTCTTCAAAAATTATATCTTCAAAATATTAATATCGAAATATGATTTTTTTTTTCTTTTTTTCTTTTATAATAATTTCTATTTACTTACAAATATATTATATCAAATATGATGGATATTATTAAATCTCAGAAAAGTGCCTCCAATTATTATGTCAGTATATTTATAAGAATCTTAGTAGTGCTATCCAAATAATATATCAGTTTATGGCAGGGTTATAAACACAATACAAAAAAATAGAAACCCTAATTAACCATGCATCTACTAGACCATACAATTAATATAAATACCTGAATTCTTTTATTTAGTTAATATCCATGAACATATTGAAATATATTTGCAATAAAAGGAAACTAAATAATATTATAGGCGCTTGAAAACTATTTAAATATGCTATGCAAAATTCCTACACGCTTATCTTAAGAAACCAGCCTTATATACAAGTCTTTTAACGTCCAAGCAATACAATTCTAAACAGTGTTTATAAAACAATAGGATAATATATATATTCTGCTATTTAACTGCAATTTATCCTAATACAATATTGACTTAAAACACCAGAACTTTCACAGATAAATCACTTAGTCTACCAAATACAAATGTAAATAATATCTAGGCTGGGATTACCAATTTAAAATACAATTTATTTATTTGACTCTGTCAGGCCCAGCAATAGTAATTGTTTACTTTAAATGCTTGCATACAAATAGGTAGGCTAAGAGCTATCTAGGACAATGACACACAGTTTAAAAGTATAATCTGCTCTTTAAATCTATTAACTGTAAAGGCTATGCATATGACTTATCTTACAAAACCCAGAAAACTGTATCTATAAACTGCAGTGACTTTAAAATATCACATGTAATTAGCAGCCCTTTTCTTACACTCTATATATATACGTTACCAAAATGAGATCCAACTTCAAGATTTTTTTTCACACCTCATATAAAATAAGTGTAATTGCAATGGAATAGGAGTAGTATGGCCCACTTTGTTTTTATAGTTTGACTGTGTCCCACGCAAAACAGTTTCAGTCAGTTACAAAACTCTGCAGCCAGTCTCCCTCCTTCCTTCTGCATACAACTTATTGTCTAATCATAGGTGTGAAATATGGGTGGCCCTTCGAAACCTTGTCCCTCTATTGGATAATCTGAATATCCCATTTCCAACAGCCAAAAAGCTTTCTGGCTGTAGTTCTCTCATATCAACACCGGGTGGCAGCATTACAATTAGACAGCACAAACAAAATGCAGCATGACAAAGAAATACAGTTATACATTTAAGCATCTTTCTTTAAAATGTATAATAACTCCCATAATTTCTTGTATTAATCTCTCCCAATATTAATTATAGGTGAAGCGGCATCAGATTAATTTCCTGATCGTTTTGATATGAAACATCACATATATCTAACATTATATTAAAATAATTTATATTTCATTTAGCCTAACAGAAAATTTATATCTCATAGTCATATCACATCAAAGTAACTTCCATATCTTCATCTCACTATATTTCAAAAGATGTATTTAAAACTTTATAAACATTTATTTCACATTCATATGATATGACATTTCATTTCAGGCAGGCATTCCATCTGAAATAAAGTAATATGTGTCATTAATTATTTCTTTCCAGGTCCACAAGTATTTATTTATATTCTTAAAAACACAGAGGTTAAGTAAGATCTTTTATGTTTTCAAAACATATATATATATATATATATATATATATACACATATATATGCACATTCATTTCTATGTAGATCTGAGATTATCTGTCTGACAAATATAAACAAAACAGAGGTTATTACACATTTTTGACTGACTAAAACAGTTACCTCCCAAGCTTAGCAAATACCCATGTAATAATAATAGAGAATTAGACAATTTCTCAAATTTCTATATTTCATACATTCTGGGGCATGCATTCAAACAGAAAAAAAATAAATTGATGTTTATTTGCTGCCTGCTTATGTGAGCTTCCAGAGTCACACCTCAGCATCTGTCTTTTGTTTTCCAAGGCCTTCATTGCTCCACATGGGGTCAATCCACGAGTAGTTGTAAAAGTCTTAATACAGCATATCTCCTGTTTAGCCAGCAGTGTAGATGTGTATTTGATGTTTAACTAACACCTATGTGCATAAAAGCTGTTTCTCTATGATTTTGATCAGTTCCAAAATGGGTATTTCAGACATTTCGTCTCCATATATTTTGTGTGGTGTTACTTATCTGACAATCTATCCTCTTAATTTGCCTTTTATGACTCATCCTGTTCTCTTTCAAAATTACTTCCCCCAACATTCCTCTAAGTGACTGTATTAAATTGGGCAGGCCAAATGTTCCATTGTATCAAAGTGCTGTCATTTAACATTGGTTCCCAGGCAATCATACAGAGGTTCCTGAAACTTTGTTAATTTTAGTTCCTTGCTAAATTATACAATTGCATAATTTAACATATTGAGTGTGTGAGATCTCCTGTGTAATTGAAGAAGTGGGAGAGAACTGAACCTGTCTGAAGTCAGTTCTGAATGCAATGAGTTATTTTCTACTGATCAGTGAAAATATTTGATCAAAGCTACAGATTTATTAATCTTGAAATATATGATCAAAATATATATTTATTAATCTCACATATACCTTGACAAACTTTAGTAATTTAGAATAGGGTAGGGCATTTTTTTATTTTGGGGGCTTTGTTATTTTATTAGGGGGCTTAGAGTAGGTGTAATTAGTTTAAAATTGTTGTAATATTTTTCTAATGTTTGTAAATATTTTTTTATTTTTTGTAACTTAGTTCTTTTTTATTTTTTGTACTTTAGTTAGTTTATTTCATTGTATTTATTTGTAGGAATTGTATTTAATTTATTTATTGATAGTGTAGTGTTAGGTTTAATTGTAGATAATTATAGGTATTTTATTTAATTAATTTATTGATAGTGTAGTGTTAGGTTTAATTGTAACTTAGGTTAGGATTTATTTTACAGGTAAATTTGTAATTATTTTAACTATTTTAGCTATTAAATAGTTCTTAACTATTTAATAGCTATTGTACCTGGTTAAAATAAATACAAAGTTACCTGTAAAATAAATATTAATCCTAAAATAGCTATAATATAATTATAATTTATATTGTAGCTATATTAGGATTTATTTTACAGGTATTTAGCTTTAAATAGGAATAATTTATTTAAGAAGAGTTAATTAATTTCATTAGATTTAAATTATATTTAACTTAGGGGGGTGTTAGTGTTAGGGTTAGACTTAGCGTTAGGGGTTAATACATTTATTAGAATAGCGGTGAGCTCCGGTCGGCAGATTAGGGGTTAATAATTGAAGTTAGGTGTCGGCGATGTTAGGGAGGGCAGATTAGGGGTTAATACTATTTATTATAGGGTTAGTGAGGCGGATTAGGGGTTAATTATTGTAGGTAGCTGGCGGCGACGTTGTGGGGGGCAGGTTAGGGGTTAATAAATATAATACAGGGGTCGGCGGTGTTAGGGGCAGCAGATTAGGGGTACATAAGTATAACGTAGGTGGCGGTCGGCAGATTAGGGGTTAAAAAAATTTAATCGAGTGGCGGCGATGTGGGGGGACCTCGGTTTAGGGGTACTTAGGTAGTTTATGGGTGTTAGTGTACTTTAGAGCACAGTAGTTAAGAGCTTTATGAACCGGCATTAGCCCAGAAAGCTCTTAACTACTGACTTTTTTCTGCGGCTGGAGTTTTGTCGTTAGATTTCTAACACTCACTTCAGCCAAGACTCTAAATACCGGAGTTAGAAAGATCCCATTGAAAAGATAGGATACGCAAATGACGTAAGGGGATCTGCGGTATGGAAAAGTTGCGGCTGAAAAGTGAGCGTTAGACCCTTTTTTGAGTGACTCCAAATACCGGCGGTAGCCTAAAACCAGCGTTAGGAGCCTCTAACGCTGGTTTTCACGGCTACCGCCAAACTCCAAATCTAGGCCTATGCTAGTCAATTTTAACACCGTGTTTAATAAAAGATCACACAGCAAAATGTAGCTGAGTCGCTAGATATTTCTTAACAAACTTACGCTGCAGTTGCTCATATTGATAAGTCACTGCTTCACATTAATCTGTATAAATAATTTGGTATTGTACATGTTAATTGGAACACAGGCAGAACACTGTACCTTACCTATGTGTACCAGATATAAAATCATGATAGGCTAACGTTATGTAGCTGATCCCTGAGCGATGATATATTTTAATTTATGTTAACAAGTTACTATTAAAGGGATATTAAACACCAAATTTTTCTTTCATGATTCAGATAGAGAATACAACTTTAAACAACTTTCTTATTTACTTCTATTATCTAATTTACTTAATTCTCTTGATATTCTTTCCTGAAAAGCATATCTAGATAGGCTCAGTAGCTGCTGATTGGTGGCTGCACATATATGCCTCGTATGATTGGCTCTCCCATGTGCATTACTATTTCTTCAACAAAGGATATCTAAAGAAAGAAGAAAATTAGATAATAGAAGTAAATTGGAATGTTGTTTAAAATTGTAATCTCTGTCTAAATCATGAAAGAAAAATTTTGGGGTTTAATATCCCTTTAATGTGTGATGTATTTTATAACATTGCAACAGGCTATACATTGAATGGTTCTTAGTTATAATTGATTGATACACAAGTAAATACATTGCTGTTGTGTACGGTTATTTTGACCAATCAGAAGGCTTTTAGTGAGCTATAAGTCCAACTAGCTGCTTCCCAATGAATTATTTATGAATACAGGACACACACGAAACGCGTCAGCTGCTGGGAAGTGTAAACTTTTGATTTTACACGTTAAGGCATTTTATCCCACACTGCTCCACAGTAAGGGGTTTTTATTGTCTTGTTTTTCACAATAAAGTTGATGTTTTTATTGGATTAGAGCTGGTCTGTGATTTTGTTTTGCTTTGTTTGTTGTGGATTTGGACTATTCCCATTGGGCTCTCCAGGAGACATCAGGGGCTTATTTCAGCTTTACTCAGAAGTAGTAACATGCGACCCAGCAGCAGAATAGAACACTGCCATAAGTGTATTTTTGCATGCACTTGTTTACTGTATATATATTGCTATGTAACTCAGTTAGGGTACATACAATAAGACGTCACCTGTGGTACTATGTCAGGGAAGAAGCTGTGTTTCCAGTGCATGGTGGTCTATTTCGTGTTGTGGATGAGTCTGGCAGAGCCATTCATAATAGGTTAAAAAGATATTAGCACAGATATTAGCTTGGAGGGTTAGAATGGATTTGCTCTTAACAAAACAGATCCTTGGCTGCTTGTAATGGAGTAGAGTTATTAAATGTACATTTAATCAAAAAGCACTTAAAGGGACACTAAACCCAAACATTTTCTTTCAAGATTCAGGTAGAGAATGTAATTTAAAACAACTTTCCAATTTACTTCTATTATCTAATTTGCTTAATTCTTTAGATATCCTTTGCTGAAGAAATAGCAATGCACATGGGTGAGCCAATCACACGAGGCATCTATGTGCACGCACCAATTAGCAGCTACTACGCCTATCTAGATATGCTTGTCAGCAAAGGATATCAAGAGAATGGAGCAAAATAAATAATAGAAGTAAATTAGAAAATTTTATAAAATGGTATGCTCTTTCTAAATCATGAAAGAAAAAAAATTGGGTTTCATGTCCCTTTAACACAAGCTTTAGGAGTTTGGATACATTGTACTAGCTTGAGACCCATAACCTTAGGAACATTGAGAATCTGAAAGAGGCACCTGAGGTGGCCTCTGTATGGTCTAAGACAGTGGTTGCCAACCGCGGTCCTCAAGGACCCCCAACAGTCCTGGTTTTCATTATAGCTAAACCAGTGCACAGGTGAAATAATCAGCTGATGGATGAGAGCAGGTTGGTTACAGATCAGCTGATTACTTCACCTGTGCACTGGTTTAGCTATAATGAAAACCAGGACTGTTGGGGGTCCTTGAGGACCGCGGTTGGCAACCACTGGTCTAAGAGATAATTGTGACTCCTCCACCCTCATATCCTGTTACAGGTTAGACATGTAGATGACATTTACTAGTTAATACTAAGGACCTGTGCACAGAATTGACTTCATTGCTGATATCTGTGGCAGACAAACCAGGACATTTTTAAAAAAATTAGGAAAACGAGACACTACAAAGACAACTTGTTAAATGTTTTTTCTAACTTATTTTTGCTAAATAAAACTTTTCCAGCTTTATAAAATGTTTAAAAAAAAAGCTATTATATAATACATCTCGTTTGATGTCTTTGTACCTTTTGTGCTTCTGTGAACAGACTGTTATAAAATAGGATTCAGATATATATAAATATTACAATGGCTAACAAGACTTTTTACAATATATTACATACTTTTCTCCACGCTTCACAGGGATACAGCTATTCAAGAAAGCAAAATCTACCTGGAAATTGTTAAGATTTAGTGATGTTTCTTTCATTTGCACCGGTGCCTTATGACCCAGAGATAATTTTAAATGTGACAACTTTCATAGACACTCAGACAAAAGAATTCAATTCTTCTAACAAGTATCTCTGATTCCTAGTGTAAAGAATATCCTGTGGTTAGACAAGACTGATTGAGTAGGAGTCAGTGACTATTACTGGAATGTCACATTTTGAATACATGTATAAACCATAATGAGGTTAACATACTATTTGTTTACAGTTACTAGCCTGGATCTAGATTCCACGAATAATGGCATTAGGTGAAATATCCGTTCAAGAGTATCTTCCAACTCTGCTGTGTATCGCAAAAACAGCCATATACAATACATAAATAAATGAGAGTTGGCTGTGTTTCAATATAACTTTATTTATGGATACTGAAATTTGAACTCCATAACATTTTTCACACGTCACAAAAGCATAATTCTTCTTTTCAAGTTTTCTATAGTATTTAAAAATGTAAAACAAAAATAAAATAAACATTCTAAGGTTCTGAGCTGTACAAAAATAGGCAGTCAGACTAATTTGGCCCAAGGCAGTAGTTGTCTGTCCCAGATCTATGTAGTTTTTAACAAAGTTTATTTTTTACTTTAATATTTTTGTAACAAATATAAAAAATTCAAAAGTCTAAAGCAAAGGTGCAATATGGTGTATAAGCATATAAAAAATCTATAGAAAGATCTCTTATTTCAGGGAGCAAAACCAGTATAAAAGAGATAATAAAAATAGCATATACTGTATAAACTCACAATTTCAAAATTATATTAATATTTGGAATAAAATGAAAATGTAAAAAACAAAACAAAAAACAATAATGCTATCCTACACAAGAAAACATGTATAGCAAAATATAATTTTTTTAGGGGTGGAAAGAATAATCAAAAGGTAAATAATGCATCATATTAATATAAGTAATGCAGCCAGCATTGAAAATGAAACAAATGTAAAAAAAATGGCTAGTATAATAATGTAGAAAATGGCTAAAATAAAGTGTAGATTAAACACAACAACCATGTATTGTGTACAACAAACAGACAAAAATAACTATAAAAACAAGATAAAAGTGAACACGTATTGTCTGCATACGCATGAGTCTCCATGACAGAAGTTATTCTATGCCTCAGTTGTCAAAATATAATTTTTCACCTCATGGTCATTAGCATTTAGTGTAAAGGAACATTAAACTCAAAATGTTATTCCTCAAAAAATCTTTAAAGGGACATGATACCCAAATGTTGTAGCACGTGAAAGAATTGTTTTTTGTTTCATTTTGTAGCTCAGGCCCGGACTGACCATAGGGCATACCGGGCAAATGCCGGTGGGCTGTTTGTGTTAGCCCCGCTCACTATTACCGCACAGTGCACACACTTCTTAGTCACTTTGCTCCCAATATTTTTATTTACATTATTTAACAGGCAGATGCACAGAGGTATGGCTCAGGGCTGTAAGTCAGTGTACATACAACATGTGGGACCTCTGACTGCTCAGAGCAGGAGGACAGGTTATGGAGCAGCGGTCTTTGTGACCGCAGCTTCATAACTGCTGTTTCTGGCGAGCCTGCAGGCTCGCCAGAAACACGGGGCATCAAGCTCCATTCGGAGCTTGATAGATAGGCCCCAATGTCTCTTCTTTTATGTTTAGTTTATTTTAACATAACCTTAAACATCCAATTAGTGCTGACTCAAAAGTAACTTCATGGGAGTGAGCACAATGTTATCTATATGACACACACAAACTAGCTCTGTCTTATTGTAAAAAAAACCTGTCAAAATGCACTGAGATACAAGGCAGCCTTCAAGGGCTTAGAAATTAGCATATGAGCCTACCTAGGTTTAGCTTTCAACAAAAAATACCTAGAGAACAAATCAAATTTGATGATAAAAGTAAATTGGAAAGTTGTTTGAAGGGACAATCAAGTCCAAAATAAACTTTCATGATTCAGATAGGGCGTGTAATTTTAAACAACTTTCCACTTTACTTTTATCACCAATTTTTCTTTGTTCTCTTGATATTCTTAGTTGAAAGCTAAACCTAGGTAGATTCATATGCTAATCTCTTAAACCTTGAAGATCGCCTCTTATGTGAGCGGATTTTGACTTTTTAACCACTAGAGGGCGTTAGTTCATGTGTGTCATATAGATAACATTGAGCTCCCGCATGTGAAATCACCTAGGAGTAAGCACTGATTGGCTTCAATGCAAGTCTGTCAAAAGAAATGAAATAAGGGGGCAGTTTGCAGAGGCTTAGATACAAGGTAATTACAGAAGTAAAATGTGTATTATTATAACTGTGTTGGTTATGCAAAACTGGGGAATGGATAATATAGGGATTATCTATCTTTTTAAACAGCAAAAATTCTGTCCCTTTAAAATAGCATGTACTATCTGAATCATGAAAGTTTAATTTTAATTGATTGTCCCTTTAACAGGATAAATAGACAGTAGAATACAATATCTGAGAGAGTTACTCTCAATATTTTATGTAACCCACAGGCAATTACACATTTTGTATGTGAATACAATATCAAAACAGATATTAAACTGCAGAGTAAATATTCAGGTTTCTAAATATGTTAATCAACAGGCAAAAGATGCTAAAGATTAATGAGTAAATAGCAGATATATTTATATTCACCTACAATTCAGAAAAGTGTATATATACTGTATATAGAGTATATATATATATATATATATATATATATATATATATACACACACAATATATAAATAAAGAAGATCCTCGAAAAACAATGTTACGTACAAAAGATATTCCATAAGAATCACACAGGTACTGTATTCCTCACTGATGGAAAGACTGTAAAGACGTAAACTCCACTGCTGTATAATAACTCTGATGTTGTCAAATATGAAGAAAAAAACTACCCCTATCTCCAGTACCATCCAAACCACCTCCGAGATTTTTACTCCATCACCTGATCAACTGGTTATATCTAAGGAACCACCTAACCCCACCTCTGGGTCTCCAACTCCATCTTCAAACAGAAAAGTACCATCACTAGTAGCACCCAACATAACCATTGAACCCACAAATTTACCTTCAAACAAACCCTTATAGTACCCTTCATCCCACATTTGAACCTCCTATTCCATCTGCACACACATCAAGAGCATCTCTAATGTCAACCTACAACTCAACTTGCAAACAGAATAACACAATCTCTAATGGCACCCACCCCAACTCTGAACCTCTAATCTCATCTCCTGAACAATCAAATGTATCTAAGGTACCACAGTTGAATCTCCCACTCTGCCTGTAGACCAACCTACTCCTATGGTACCACTCAACTCCATCTATAGTATAGACCTCAAAAAACACCTGCAGGCAGACCAATATCATCATTAGTACCACCCAGTCACACCTCTGGAGCTCAATGTCTACCTACAAAGGGGCCAACACTCTGTTCAATACCACCCTACCCACCACTGGAGCTTCACCTTGACTTCCAGACAAGCCAACTCCATTTCCATTACCATCCAACCTCGCCCTGGATAACCCAGTTCAAGCCCCCAAATTGACCAGACTCAGCATTCTGGTCCCAAGATGTTTGAGACTAAATGTTGGGAGACATGGAGTATACAATGGCAAATATTTTTATGAAGCCATGTGCATGATTAATATTGCAGTACTTGATGTAGTTAGAAAGACTGCACACCTTCATCAGTGCCAAACAGAATAAACAGAATAGATCTTATTAATTATCCCTGTTTTCACTAAGCAAACCTTTCTTAATCTTAAGCATTGTTAGAATGATAATTATGTATATATTGACCTCCAACTGTATTGTGCGATTTTATTAAATAAAGTTTATTTAAAAAAAAAAAAGAAAGACTGCACATCTGTGTTTATTTGACATTCATAAAGCTCTTGTTAACCACATCATTTACATATTGCTTTCTTCCTTGGCAGCACACTTATTACTGTATCCTCTGAATTAATCCAATGTTTTGGGGTCTGTGTGTATGTGTTGGTTTCTTACACTTGTGAAATTATAAGCAAGCTCATATATCTTAATAGAGAATTGATTATCTGAAGTCTGTTTTTACAGATGTATGTATAAAGTTGTAGACTTCTGAAAAATCCCAAGCAACTCTTCATTTTTGATAGATTCAACACATCAGGATCTTTCAACTACTGGGGAAAAGTAGTCATGGAGGAGTTTTAGTAAGTTGTAATACCTTGACATTGTAATATAAAATGTTTAATTATGCATAGCACAGCAACTTTACAACATACTTTATTTATTTATTTTCACCCATTTCCTGTAAGTTATGTCTGACAAATGTGGGTTTTCCAGTTCCAAGAACTTAAAGTACACGTCAGGCTTCACTAGCTTATCCCTGCTACATACCTGTCGCTAACTGGAATCAGCAGAGATGATAAGATAAAAATTGAAAAACAAAGGCGGTTTTGCTAACATATTGAAAGTGGCAAGCTGTGTCTTCTCCCGAAGCAAGTCTTGATTGGTTAGTCCAAGAAAGTGGCTACTGAAAAATAATTGCAGCAAAAAAGGTGTTAATATACCAAAGAAATATTTCTTTCATGTAATTAGCAAGAGTCCATGAGCTAGTGATGTATGGGATATACATTCCTACCAGGAGGGGCAAAGTTTCCCAAACCTCAAAATGCCTATAAATACACCCCTCACCACACCCACAAATCAGTTTTACAAACTTTGCCTCCTATGGAGGTGGTGAAGTAAGTTTGTGCTAGATTCTACGTTGATATGCGCTCCGCAGCAGGTTGGAGCCCGGTTTTCCTCTCAGCGTGCAGTGAATGTCAGAGGGATGTGAGGAGAGTATTGCCTATTTGAATTCAATGATCTCCTTCTACGGGGTCTATTTCATAGGTTCTCTGTTATCGGTCGTAGAGATTCATCTCTTACCTCCCTTTTCAGATCGACGATATACTCTTATATATACCATTACCTCTGCTGATTCTCGTTTCAGTACTGGTTTGGCTTTCTACCACATGTAGATGAGTGTCCTGGGGTAACTAAGTCTTATTTTCTGTGACACTCTAAGCTATGGTTGGGCACTTTTATATAAAGTTCTAAATATATGTATTCAAACATTTATTTGCCTTGACTCAGGATGTTCAACGTTCCTTATTTCAGACAGTCAGTTTCATATTTGGGATAATGCATATGAATAAATCAATTTTTTCTTACCTTAAAATTTGACTTTTCCCTGTGGGCTTTTAGGCTCGCGGGGGCTGAAAATGCTTCATTTTATTGCGTCATTCTTGGCGTGGACTTTTTTGGTGCAAAATTTTTTTTCTATTTCCGGCGTCATACGTGTCGCCGGAAGTTGCGTCATTTTTGACGTTTTTTGCGCCAAAAGTGTCAGCGTTCCGGATGTGGCGTCATTTTTGGCGCCAAAGGCATTTAGGCGCCAAATAATGTGGGCGTCTTTTTTGGCGCTAAAAAAATATGGGCGTCACTATTGTCTCCACATTATTTAAGTCTCATTATTTATTGCTTCTGGTTGCTAGAAGCTTGTTCACTGGCATTTTTTCCCATTCCTGAAACTGTCATTTAAGGAATTTGATCAATTTTGCTTTATATGTTGTTTTTGCTATTACATATTGCAAGATGTCCCAGATTGACACTGAGTGAGAAGATACTTCTGGAAAATCGCTGCCTGGTGCTGGATCTACCAAAGTTAAGTGTATCTGCTGTAAACTTGTGGTATCTGTTCCTCCAGCTGTTGTTTGTACTGAATGTCATGACAAACTTGTTAATGCAGATAATATTTCCTTTAGTAATGTTGCATTACCTGTTGCTGATCCGTCAACATCTAATACTCAGAGTGTTCCTGATAACATAAGAGATTTTGTTTCTAAATCCATTAAGAAGGCTATGTCTGTTATTCCTCCTTCTAGTAAACGTAAAAAGTCTTTTAAAACTTCTCATTTTTCAGATGAATTTTTAAATGAACATCATCATTCTGATTCTGATAATGGTTCTTCTGGTTCAGAGGATTCTGTCTCAGAGGTTGATGCTGATAAATCTTCATATTTATTTAAAATGGAATTTATTCGTTCTTTACTTAAAGAAGTCTTAATTGCATTAGAAATATAGGATTCTGGTCCTCTTGATACTAAATCTAAACGTTTAAATAAGGTTTTTAAATCTCCTGTAGTTATTCCAGAAGTTTTTCCTGTCCCTGATGCTATTTCTGAAGTAATTTCCAGGGAATGGAATAATTTGGGTAATTCATTTACTCCTTCTAAACGTTTTAAGCAATTATATCCTGTGCCATCTGACAGATTAGAGTTTTGGGACAAAATCCCTAAGGTTGATGGGGATGTCTCTACTCTTGCTAAGCGTACTACTATTCCTACGGCAGATAGTACTTCCTTTAAGGATCCTTTAGATAGGAAAATTGAATCCTTTCTAAGAAAAGCTTACTTGTGTTCAGGTAATCTTCTTAGACCTGCTATATCTTTAGCGGATGTTGCTGCAGCTTCAACTTTTTGGTTAGAAGCTTTAGCGCAACAAGTAACAGATCATAATTCTCATAGCATTATTAATCTTCTTCAACATGCTAATAATTTTATTTGTGATGCCATCTTTGATATCATTAGAGTTGATGTCAGGTATATGTCTCTAGCTATTTTAGCTAGAAGAGCTTTATGGCTTAAAACTTGGAATGCTGATATGTCTTCTAAGTCTACTTTGCTTTCCCTTTCTTTCCAGGGTAATAAATTATTTGGTTCTCAGTTGGATTCTATTATCTCAACTGTTACTGGAGGGAAAGGAACTTTTTTACCACAGGATAAAAAATCTAAAGGTAAATTTAGATCTAATAATCGTTTTCGTTCCTTTCATCACAATAAGGAACAAAAGCCTGATCCTTCATCCATAGGAGCGGTATCAGTTTGGAAACCATCTCCAGTCTGGAATAAATCCAAGCCTTTTAGAAAACCAAAGCCAGCTCCTAAGTCCACATGAAGGTGCGGCCCTCATTCCAGCTCAGCTGGTAGGGGGCAGATTACGTTTTTTCAAAGAAATTTGGATCAATTCCATTCACAATCTTTGGATTCAGAACATTGTTTCAGAAGGGTACAGAATTGGCTTCAAGATAAGGCCTCCTGCAAAGAGGTTTTTTCTTTCCCGTGTCCGAGTAAACCCAGCGAAGGCTCGAGCATTTCTGAAATGTGTTTCAGATCTAGAGTTGGCTGGAGTAATTATGCCAGTTCCAGTTCTGGAACAGGGGCTGGGGTTTTATTCAAATCTCTTCATTGTACCAAAGAAGGAGAATTCCTTCAGACCAGTTCTGGATCTAAAACTATTGAATCGTTATGTAAGGATACCAACATTCAAAATGGTAACTGTAAGGACTATCCTGCCTTTTGTTCAGCAAGGGCATTATATGTCCACAATAGATTTACAGGATGCATATCTGCATATTCCGATTCATCCAGATAACTATCAGTTTCTGAGATTCTCTTTCCTAGACAAGCATTACCAGTTTGTGGCTCTGCCGTTTGGCCTAGCAACAGCTCCAAGAATTTTTACAAAGGTTCTCGGTGCCCTTCTGTCTGTAATCAGAGAACAGGGTATTGTGGTATTTCCTTATTTGGACGATATCTTGGTACTTGCTCAGTCTTCACATTTAGCAGAATCTCATACGAATCGACTTGTGTTGTTTCTTCAAGATCATGGTTGGAGGATCAATTTACCAAAAAGTTCATTGATTCCTCAGACAAAGGTAAACTTTTTAGATAGGTTATAGATTCAGTGTCCATGACTCTGTCTCTGACAGACAAGAGACGTCTGAAATTGATCTCAGCTTGTCGAAACCTTCAGTCACAATCATTCCCTTCGGTAGCCTTATGCATGGAAATTCTAGGTCTTATGACTGCTGCATCGGACGCGATCCCCTTTGCTCGTTTTCACATGCGACCTCTTCAGCTCTGTATGCTGAACCAGTGGTGCAGGGATTACACAAAGATATCTCAATTAATATCTTTAAAACCGATTGTACGACACTCTCTGACGTGGTGGACAGATCACCATCGTTTAGTTCAGGGGGCTTCTTTTGTTCTTCCGACCTGGACTGTAATTTCAACAGATGCAAGTCTGACAGGTTGGGGAGCTGTTTGGGGTCTCTGACAGAACAAGGGGTTTGGGAATCTCAGGAGGTGAGATTACCGATCAATATTTTGGAACTCCGTGCAATTTTCAGAGCTCTTCAGTCATGGCCTCTTCTAAAGAGAGAATCGTTCATTTGTTTTCAGACAGACAATGTCACAACTGTGGCATACATCAATCATCAAGGAGGGACTCACAGTCCTCTGGCTATGAAAGAAGTATCTCGAATACTGGTATGGGTGGAATCCAGCTCCTGTCTAATTTCTGCGGTTCATATCCCAGGTATAGACAATTGGGAAGCGGATTATCTCAGTCGCCAAACGTTACATCCGGGCGAATGGTCTCTTCACCCAGAGGTATTTCTTCAGATTGTTCAAATGTGGGGACTTCCAGAAATAGATCTGATGGCTTCTCATCTAAACAAGAAACTTCCCAGGTATCTGTCCAGATCCAGGGACCCTCAGGCGGAAGCAGTGGATGCATTGTCACTTCCTTGGAAGTATCATCCTGCCTATATCTTTCCTCCTCTAGTTCTTCTTCCAAGAGTAATCTCCAAGATTCTGAAGGAATGCTCGTTTGTTCTGCTGGTGGCTCCAGCATGGCCTCACAGGTTTTGGTATGGGGATCTTGTCCGGATGGCCTCTTGCCAACCATGGACTCTTCCGTTAAGACCAGACCTTCTGTCTCAAGGTCCTTTTTTCCATCAGGATCTCAAATCCTTAAATTTAAAGGTATGGAGATTGAACACTTGATTCTTAGTCAAAGAGGTTTCTCTGACTCTGTGATTAGTACTATGTTACAGGCTCGTAAATCTGTATCTAGAAAGATATATTATCGAGTTTGGAAGACTTACATTTCTTGGTGTCTTTCTCATCATTTTTCCTGGCACTCTTTTAGAATTCCAAGAATTCTACAGTTTCTTCAGGATGGTTTGGATAAAGGTTTGTCTGCAAGTTCCTTGAAAGGACAAATCTCTGCTCTTTCTGTTCTTTTTAACAGAAAGATTGCTAATCTTCCTGATATTCATTGTTTTGTGCAAGCTTTGGTTCGTATAAAGCCTGTCATTAAGTCAATTTCTCCTCCTTGGAGTTTGAATTTGGTTCTGGGGGCTCTTCAAGCTCCTCCGTTTGAACCTATGCATTCATTGGACATTAAATTACTTTCTTGGAAAGTTTTGTTTCTTTTGGCCATCTCTTCTGCTAGAAGAGTTTCTGAATTATCTGCTCTTTCTTGTGAGTCTCCTTTTCTGATTTTTCATCAGGATAAGGCGCTGTTGCGAACTTCTTTTCAATTTTTACCTAAGGTTGTGAATTCTAACAACATTAGTAGAGAAATTGTGGTTCCTTCATTGTGTCCTAATCCTAAGAATTCTAAGGAGAGATCATTGCATTCTTTGGATGTAGTTAGAGCTTTGAAATATTATGTTGAAGCTACTAAGAATTTCCGAAAGACTTCTAGTCTATTTGTTATCTTTTCCGGTTCTAGGAAAGGTCAGAAGGCCTCTGCCATTTCTTTGGCATCTTGGTTGAAATCTTTAATTCATCATGCTTATGTCGAGTCGGGTAAAACTCCGCCTCAGAGGATTACAGCTCATTCTACTAGGTCAGTTTCTACTTCCTGGGCGTTTAGGAATGAAGCTTCGGTTGATCAGATTTGCAAAGCAGCAACTTGGTCTTCTTTGCATACTTTTACTAAATTCTACCATTTTGATGTGTTTTCTTCTTCTGAAGCAGTTTTTGGTAGAAAAGTACTTCAGGCAGCTGTTTCAGTTTGATTCTTCTGCTTATAATTTCAGTTTTTTTCATTATAAGATTTAAACTTTATTTTGGGTGTGGATTATTTTCAGCGGAATTGGCTGTCTTTATTTTATCCCTCCCTCTCTAGTGACTCTTGCGTGGAAGATCCACATCTTGGGTAGTCATTATCCCATACGTCACTAGCTCATGGACTCTTGCTAATTACATGAAAGAAAACATAATTTATGTAAGAACTTACCTGATAAATTCATTTCTTTCATATTAGCAAGAGTCCATGAGGCCCACCCTTTTTGTGGTGGCTATGATTTTTTTGTATAAAGCACAATTATTCCAATTCCTTATTTTTTATGCTTTCGCACTTTTTTTCTTATCACCCCACTTCTTGGCTATGCGTTAAACTGATTTGTGGGTGTGGTGAGGGGTGTATTTATAGGCATTTTGAGGTTTGGGAAACTTTGCCCCTCCTGGTAGGAATGTATATCCCATATGTCACTAGCTCATGGACTCTTGCTAATATGAAAGAAATGAATTTATCAGGTAAGTTCTTACATAAATTATGTTTTTAATCTCACCTAATGTGTTCATTTTTTTCAATAACTACTGAAAAATATTGCAATTACAATGTGTTTACTGTTTACCCTTTAACCACTATGATGCATATGACAAGAATGGGTCGTCTTGCAAAATGCTGCCTGTAAGCCCATGATGACCCATTCAGTCAACACCACTGGATCAGCGATTCCCCTTAGCTGAAGGCCCGGTCATTGGTAGTATAGTGGGCGGCACCCCCAAAGCTACATGGAAGTGCCGGTGATGTCACCACGAACATGCGTGCTGACATCACAGAGAGGGCGGGAGCACACTGTGACAGGTACTGTGACAGGAAGATAAGGGAGCTGGATGGGGTGTAGCTGTTCAAACCCCTCGATCTCAGCTCCCTTATATGACACAGATCTCCAAGACCCCTCATTTGAAAGATAATCTCTTTTAAGAGGTATGGGTCTTGGAAAGCCACATAAATCTTGATATTTCTAATAAAGTAAAAAGCACAACACATAGGGTTTTGTTGGGAATGGGAATTTATAAGCTCAATAAAAAAATCTAGATGTCTAGGACCCCTAATAATGTTTATATTATAGTAGACAATTCCCTCTCTTTAAATAATTCATTATATTTTCTGTATAGCCAGATGATCACTTAGTGGTAACAGCAAACACATTGCAATCAAATACAGCTTTTATTTCTGTGCTGCACCAAGTGGCCTCTCAAATCTTTATTATAACCCCCAAAAGCACCTATGGGATTCTATTTCACATTTCACATGTGGCTACCCTTGGTGACAATTTAGTAAGGTAATCACAGTAACAGCAGTGGTCATCTGGCCATTTTCAATATCATTTACTAAAATCTAAATACAAATATAAAATGTTTTTTACAGTTTTTTGCCGCAGCTATCTCACATGTCAGGAAATATAATAATGGTATATTCTGAATCTGCTGGGCCTGCTGGAAAAAAATCTATATCATTTGTGTGGGTAACTCACTGAAATCTGACTTACAATAGTATTTAATTGTAAGTAGCAAAAAAACCCTCAAAATTGGCTCAGAACTAGGGTGTAAAAATGGGTTAGCAGTGAATGGGTTAAAGTGATAGTCTAGTATGATGATGGCTAAAATTAGCACATCAGGTGCTTTGGAACTACATTTCCCATGATGCTTAGGCACACTGCAGTCTAGTTGAGTATCATGGGAAATGTAGTTCCAAAACATTAGGGGTGCCAAGGTTAGCCATCGCTGGTCTAGTATGTTTACAACAGTTTTTTTTAAAACAATTTACAATATACATTGAGTTAAAAAATGAGGCTTAAGCTTTTTTTCTTTTTTACTTTTAGGTTGACAACTGGTTCACTCACCCAATGGTGATATTGTGTCTCTCCCGTGCCCAGAGTTGATCTGGGGACCTCTGGTCTCTGGCCATTTGCCGTCCTTCCTGAGCCACTAGAGGACTCATGCACTATTTGAGAATGACTTATTCTACTGCCTGCTCTAGCTGGCTCTCTGGCTCCACCTGCCTGCCAGCTGTAGGCAGTTACTCAATCAACACCCTGTATAAGCGGCTTCCTGTGTTTGCCCGTGTATACGACTGTATTCCTGGGTGTGCTACTTCTATTCCAGTTTCTGCTGTTCTCTGTGTATGACCCCTGCCTGTTTCCTGCACTCAGCCTTTGGATTCTGATTTGGCTCTGTTGTTGCCCACAAGATTTTGGCCTGGACATTTTGGCCAAGGACATTTTGCCCTTTAGGTCTTGATTTGGCACTGCATTTATCCTGAACTGACCTTGAGTTTGTTTTGTCTTCTGGATTTGTCACATCCTGGGTCTAACCCCTTCATGCTTGGGCAGTGTGTCTTATGTGTGTCTCATGTGTTCCCAACCCCAGGTTCCTTTCCTGGACTGACTTTACTATTCCCGTGACATTATACATAGCCATACTAACATGGACCCTGACAAAGTGACCAAAGCTATAACTCATCAAGGCCAACTACTGGGGGCTCACTCAGCACATCTCCAGAGTATCAACACAAAATTAGACCAGTTAGCAGAGATGATGCGAACACTGTGCCAAGCCTACCAACCTGCTACAACACTGTTACTTTGCCCAGCCTCGTCAGTAGTTACTGCACATGCACCTAAGTTACCACTACCCGAAAAATTTGATGGCACTTCTAATGACTGTAGAAGATTTCCTAAGCAATGCCTCCTTCATTTCTGAAATAACCCTAAAAATGTATGTCCTCTGATGCCCAGGTCACCTTCATCATTTCTTTGCTGAAAGGAAAGGTCCTGTTGTGGGTTTCACCCATACTAAAAAATGATGGCCCAATCCTTAAAGATGCTAAAGCCTTTCTAACTGCTTTACAAACCGTATTTAACAAGCCTGGTAGGGTGGCTGCAGCTAAATATGCTCTACTGGAACAGCAACAAGGCACACAATCTGTCAATCTGTGGTTGAATTCCACACTTTAGCCACTGAGAGTGACTAGAATCCTGAAGCACTGAAAGCAGCATTCCACAGAGGACTGTGTGGCTGAATTAAAGATCAATTGGTGTACAGAGAATTATCTGAGTCTTGAGAGGATTTTATTTCTCCATGTATCAAATTTAATACCCAGCACATAGAGTTTCAGCTGTGAAAATATAGGACCCCTACAGTGGAATAGCCTATGGAGGTGGATACCATTTGACTTTCTGAAGCAGAAAGACTCAGGAGACGTAATCAAGGTCTATGGGGCCGATTTATCAAGGGTCGAATGGCCCCTGATGCCCCTGTGTCTGAGCGAGCCTTCAGGCTCGCCGGAAACAGCAGTTATGAAGCAGCGGTCTTAAGACCGCTGCTCCTTAACTGGTCCACCGCCTCTGAGGCTGTGGACATCAATCCGCACGATCCTATACGATCGTACTGATTGACACACCCTGCTACTGGCCAATTGGCTGTGAATCTGCAGGGGGCGGCATTGCACAAGCAGTTCTCTAGAACTAAGAAAAAAAGCAGAACAGCTGCACTCAAACTGGAATAATTATTGTAAGAAAAACAGGTGCTACCTAGAAGAATATATTTTTAACAAACATAGCAAGAAAGTAGATACCCCAGAATAAGGGGTTTCCAAAAGTCTAGGCTAAACCAGCACAACTGTAGATAATAAAAACTCAAGAGACAAAAGTGTCAAAAGTTAAAATATCCTTTAATAAATCACACATATCACAAACATACCACATTCATACATGGGATCCCAGATAAATAAAAGTCAATGGGCTGAGAGAGAGCTTCTGGTGCACCAGGGCGAGCTGGATATATATATATATATATATAAGCCAATGGTGTTAGATATTTGTAATCCACAAAAGTAATGGTTCTTTATCTTAAAAGTCCCCAAAGTGCCGCTCAGCCGAACTAGCCGGACCAAACCCCGACCCAGGAGCGTGATCAAATCACTTATAAAGCATACCTTAGAGGCCGTGTGTGTATACGATATTCACAGGTGCAGGAGCCCTCATGTCCTTATTTGCAAAGAGTGGTAAGCAATACTACCTGTGTCCGTGACGCCAACGGCAAAATCTTCAATGCTTAAGTGGGAAGTGGTCTTCCAGGGCAGGTCGGTGCTAGCCGGGATCCAATGCTGCGGTGAACTGAAAAGCTGCAAAGCACCGACGAGTCTGAATGCTCGTTTCACTCCTTCACATAGTGCAGCGTGGAGCTTTGTATGTTTGTGAGTGATATGTGTGATTTATTAAACGATGTTTTAACTTTTGACACTTTTGTCTCTTGAGTTTTTATTATCTACAGTTGTGCTGGTTTAGCCTAGACTTTTGTAAAACCCTTATTCTGGGGTATCTACTTTCTTGCTATGTTTGTTAAAAGTTCTCTAGAACTGCTTATGCAATGTTAAATGACGACAGCGTATCATGTCCGCCAGACAATGATAATTTGGCCAGAGGGTATCAATTGCAAACGCAATTGGAAGAATGTACTTAATAGCACTCAACAGCACAAAGTGATAAGGCCACTGCTAGTACCATGGGAAAAGAGGCCCAGAGAAATGGGGGATTTAAAACTTAACATTTAATGGTTTTATTAAAACTGAGGTGAACACAATTAAAAACCACAGTCGGTGTGAGAGTGAATGAATGTGAGCCTGTGGCTAAAATTGCCTCAGTGATAGAAAATATTTTTGGTACAATCCAAAGTGTATTCTCAGGGGGATTCGAAAAATACTGAGTAAAGGTTAAGTACAAGGTAACCAATTGTAATAAATAAAGTCATTTATTGACTAATATTCACATAAATTGGTATAGTTACCCCTATATGTAATATTTAGTAAATAGTAATAGTGAGATACCAAAGTGTTCCATTCGTACTTAACTCCCTCTAAGAGAACAATGCAAGAAAAATCCACTGGTATGTAACTGGGTTCTAGGTGACCCCAGAGCTGATAGAATTCTCTAACTATCCAATGAGGTGCTATTCTTGGATGTTGTTTGTTTCGCAATGGAGTACCATCATTAACTAGCCTCTAGATAGATAATGAGCGATTCATTACTAGGTATAATTCTATCTATTATTTTTGGCTGGATTATTGCCTTATTTGAGTTAAATAATGATGTACTGCAGGTATACTGCTGTCACATCTGCCTAGCGATTTATGTATAGTTCTTATATCAGATGGGTTACCACCTATTGTCCTATTTGCATTATTAGTGGTGCTTAGTCAAGTTATAGAAGTACTTGAATCTAGGATATCTTAGTAGCAGGATAATATAGTGCCACCAAGTCGTAGAGATAAAACAATTTCAGGACGTTATATTCCTAAAGGATTATTACTCTTTATAGGTTTACTATTTAGTATCCACTATATTAACATAGTCAGTATAGCACACTCAGTTTATTAATCTTGTTTGGTGTGCGTGACCACGTCTTGTAGTATCAAACACTTCAGCAATACAACCCTTAACCGGATACTAAGTTTTGTGAACTGTTATAGATATCAAATGACTCGATAGCAAGACCTATATGTGAATTGACAGTAGTTTGGTAGTATTTAGATGAATATATGGTAAATGCAATGTAACTTGTGCTTTGTGTAGATTATATTTTAAATTCAAATTATATACCACTATATTGATATTACACTACTGTACTTTCGGTCCGGGTGATAGGATCTATGTACTGAGTTCGCTAAAGTTTTTTTATATTTATCCTGGACTTGGGTTCCAATGCGAACCGGTATCTTTGCAATTAAGTATCTACAGAGAAAAGTATTCACAGCCTGGTATGTAACTGGATTGTAGGTAACCCCGGAGCTGATAGAATTCTCTAACAATCCAATGTGGTGCTATTATTGGATATTGTTTGATTCGCAATGGAGTACCATCATTAACTAGTCTCTAGTCTGGTAATAAGCGATTTATTACTAGGTGTAATTCTATCTTATATTTTTTGGCTGGATTATTGCATTATTTAAGTTTAAGGGTGATGTACTGCAGGTATACTACTATCAAATCTGCCTAAAGATTTGTGTATAGTTCAGATACGATATATTTCTTAGTTAGTGTGCCCCTTGCAGAGGGAATAATCTTATATCTAATGGGTTACCCCCTATTGTCCTATTTTCAATAATAGTGGCACGTTGTTAAGTTATAAAAATACTTGAATCTAAGATATCTTAGTAGCAGGATAATATAGTGCCACCAAATTGTAGAGATAAAACAATTTCAGGACGTTATATTCCTAAAGGATTATTGCTCTTTATAGGTTTACTGTTTAGTAGCCACTATATTAGCATAGTCTGTATAGCACACTCGGTTTATTAATCTTGTTTTGTGTGTGTGACCACATCTTGTAGTATCAAACACTTCTGCAAAAAAAACCTTAGCCGGATACTCAGTTTCATTAACTGTAATATATATCAAATGACTCGATAGATAGACCTATATGTGAATTGACAGTAGTTTGATAATATTTAGGTGAATATAGGGTAAATGCAATGTAACTTGTGCTTTGTGCAGGTTATACTTTAAATTCAAGTTGTATGCCACTATATTTATGTCACACTACTGTACTTTTCAATCCGGGTAATAAGGTCTATGTACTGAGTTAGCAAAAGTTTTTTTATATTTATCCTGGACTAGGGCTCCAATGCGAACCGGTATCTTTGCAATTAAGTGTCCACTAAGGCATCGGGTCCCCACATTAACGTACGTGCCTAGTGTTATGATTATTAACAGTCCGATAACTAATGTTGAGAGAGTAAATCTATCAGTCTCTGGGTGAGTTAAGATATGAAAATCGATTGAACAAACGTCTAACGTTCACACATGCACTCTGGTTTTTATATTAAATTTTCTAATTAACCATTCATTCTACAATTCACACCGCTGTATGAGTTCAAAAGGAGATGGAGTCTCCGGCTGCCCTGACATGTTTCGCCTTACGGCTTTGTCAAAGGACCTTTGACAAAGCCGTAAGGCGAAACATGTCAGGGCAGCCGGAGACCCCTTAACTCACCCAGAGACTGATAGATTTACTCTCTCAACATTACTATTTACTAAATATTACATATAGGGGTAACTATACCAATTTATGTGAATATTAGTCAATAAATGACTTTATTTATTACAATTGGTTACCTTGTACTTAACCTTTACTCAGTATTTTTCGAATCCCCCTGAGAATACACTTTGGATTGTACCAAAAATATTTTCTATCCCTGAGGCAATTTTAGCCACAGGCTCACATTCATTCACTCTCACACCGACTGTGGTTTTTAATTGTGTTCACCTCAGTTTTAATAAAACCATTAAATGTTAAGTTTTAAATCCCCCATTTCTCTGGGCCTCTTTTCCCATGGTACTAGCAGTGGCCTTATCACTTTGTGCTGTTGAGTGCTAGTAAGTACATTCTTCCAATTGCGTTTGCAATTGATACCCTCTGGCTTGCTTCTTTATATGTACAGCACCTAAGTCCCAATGCACATTAATATTGAAACAATTCTCTCCCTTATTACCAAGGAGAGAAGAACCCAACTAGGGACACAGCACCAGTAGGGCCGTCGTTTTTTCTCCTCTTCCTTTACAATGATAATTTGGCCCATGTGTCTCAAGGGCGACCACAAAGGGCTTTCATTGGTCAAGCCTTGCCCTCCTAGAAAAAAAATATAATAATATAGTGGGGCAATATTCACAACTGGCCACTGGGTGGCGCAGCCCTGTGTTATGAGTTTATTTTAGACAAAACAAACTTTTTATTTCTCTAAACCTGCTTAGGGGTTGACGTCTGAAATATTTTTATAAAGTGATTATTTCACACACTTATTGATCTTCTAATTATAATAAAGCATTAGGGGCAAGTGGTGACATAGTAAGACTTTATGGTTTATTTTAAATGTTTTTAAATACCTAAATATACATATGTTATTTTTCTAACGCTTTGTAATGTGCGCACATTTCTTAATTTATCTGGATGTATAATTTATGTCTTATTCAGAGAGTGAATAAATTTACTTCTTGATTTGGTATTTTCTGGGAGTATAATCTAGTTTAGAGTGGTGATAACCCATTTTCCTATTTAAGAGTTTATTTTATAAGTTAGTATATCATACTGTACTGATGCACATTAACTACATAAATATTATATGCACCAGATATTTCATGTAACATTACAATTTTAAATACTTTATTTATTTCCTTTCCAGACAGAATTGTGTATTTAAGAACAAGCAGAATCACATAGCCTCATATTTGTTTATATTACACAAGTGTGTGAATTAGCTTGTTCTTGTCACCAGTGTTCACTGTGTTCGTCTGTTAGGCGTAGTGTTTCCCTCACCATAGAGGGCTTGGTTGTTGAAACCTGTTGTCCCCTAGACAGGAAACCTTTATCTTTAATTTAATTAGTAGATCTCCGTCTTTGGAGGATTAGTGAAAGAAGGGTCTTCTGAAGTAAAATGTTTGAAACTTGAGCAAATTAATAAATTATTTCATATATACACATAGATATGTATAGTTTTCCCCACAATTAACATAGCAAGTGTAAAACGGCTTTCAATACCCATTTTGGACACTTTGAATATCTTGCCCTTCAGGCTGTGCAATATCTGTCTTCTAGAGGTTCATCAACAATGTCTAAACAACTTTGTAATAATATATTTAGAGAACATTAATATTTTCTAAGTCCCTTTCTGAGCACATCCAGCATGTGAAACTTGTCTTACAATGTCTGAGACAAAACTATCCCTAAGCTAAGCTGGAGAAGTGTTTAGTCCATCAAAGTACTATAGCTTTCCTTGGCTTCATTATATCCTCCTTGGAAATTTCTATGGATCCAACCAATCTATCTGCAATCTAAGGAAAAAAGAAACTCCTCGGCACTTCAAAGATGAGATGAGTAAAAGCAATCCTTTATTTGATTAGTGTAGTAAAAACATAATCCATTTACAGCAGCTTGATAAAATCATATATAGAACAGAAAAACAGGGGGAACATCACCCTCCTGTGACATCATACACGTTTCATGCCTCTGGGGCACTTGTTCACTGATAGAGAACAGGTGGTGAAAGTGCTCCTTATAAACAGAGTTATATCCAATGAAAAAACATCAATTAAAACACTACTTATTAACCCCTGAGATTCTTTGCTAAATGTATCACCTGTCAGAAATAGTGTAGCAACTCTATCCAAGAAAAATACAAAATAACTGCAAAATTTGTTCTGTTTATCTTGTATCAATTTATAGATAGATAACATATAAATTGTAAAAACTTGGCAACATTAAACTAAGAAAGGAGAAATTATTATAAAGCAGAATACAAATAAAGTTTATCTGCAAATAAATATGTATTTCCTAGGATATCCAGACCTTTCTCTCTCTCTTTAACATATGAAATGTCATGTGATGTATGTTATGTAAAATGTGTTAATTTTCTACAATATGTAAAATTTACATTCTACAGAATTTTATATATTCGTCAGTATTGAATAAAGATATTAACATCCATTCTGGAATTTAAACCCGTAGGTACCCTGGTTTTTAGGTGGAGAATCCAAAAAAACTCTCTTTCATCTAGTTTCTTTTCCCTATCACCACCCCGGGGATGCCTGGGTATAAAATCAATGACCTTAAGGAGTGCACTGTCAGAATTATGATTGTATCTGAAATGTTTAGCTATGGGAGTTTTTGACTCAGGGTCCTCAATAGATCTCAGATGCTCCATGACCCGGTCCTTCAAGGACCTCTTAGTGTGCCCTACGTATTGGATATTGCATCCTTGGCATGTCAGAAGATAAACTATGTGGGTACTATTGCAGTTGATAAAATATCTCATGTCACATACTTTATCAAGTGCTTCTGATCTGCAAGTGTTACCCTGAATAATGTGCGAGCATGTCTTGCATCGAGAGGCATTACATTTGTAACATCCATTACGTTTTTGCAGCAATGTACTGTTCGTAACTCTAGGCAGCATAGAAGGTGATAATATATTTCTCAAAGTTTTTGCTTTACGTGACATAAATTTGCATCCACCCTTTATAATCTGACTTAACCTTTCATCATTCTGTAAGATGGGTAAACTCTGTTTTATCAGTTTACAAATTTTTCCATATTCCATACTATATGGTGTGGTGAAAATTGGAGTAGAGGAAAAGGCTCTCTTATTGCTATCTTTTTTATCCTTTTTGTAAGTGAGTAATTCAGACCTAGAAATTTTGTCTACATCCATTTTCGCTTGTGTCAATATTGTTTTGGGATAGCCCCGTAGTCTTAATCTCTCCATAGTGTCAACTGCTTTTTGTTCGTAAATAATGGGATCTGAACAATTGCGTTTCACCCGGATGAGTTGTCTTTTAGGGATAGATGTAAGAAGGTGTGAAGGGTGACAAGAATCATATTTAAGAATACTATTACCCAAAGTGGGTTTACGGTATAGCTCTACCTGAATGACCTCGCTAATAGGTCTTATGGTCACATCTAAAAAGTTTAAAGATTCTATACTGGATTCAATTGTGAAGCTAAGGTTCAGCCTGTTGTGTGACACATACTGGTGAAAGGAATTAATAGACTCATTGTTCCCTTCCCAAACAAATACCAAGTCATCAATGTAACGCCCGTAATAGGCGATGTGTTTACGAAAAGGGTTTCTATCTCCAAAGATGTGGAAGAGCTCCCACCAACCTAAAAAAAGGTTGGCGTATGATTGCGCAAATTTAGCACCCATAGCCGTATCCACATCTTTGGAGATAGAAACGACCCTCAAAAAGAAAAAAAATATGAGTAAGCAAGTACTCCGTGGCCATAGGCAAAAAAGATATTGTGGCCTCATCGTAGTTTGACCTGTATCTCAGAAAAAATTATAGTGCTTCTAAGCCCTTGTCATGAGGTATTGACGTGTATAACGAGGAGACATCCATCGAAACCAAAGTGTAATGAGATTTCCACAAAACCCCTTGTATTTGTTTGATGAAAGATGTTGTGTCTTGGATATAACTGGGGAGTGCCAAAACTAGGGGTTGCAAGTACATGTCCACCAGTTCTGATAAAGGTTCATTGAGAGACCCTATACCCGCCACAATGGGGCGTCCCGGGGGATTGTGGGGGTTCTTATGTATCTTGGGGAAATAGTGAAACACGGCAGTCACGGGCCAATTAGGAATCAAGTATTCTGACATATTGGCAGTGATAATACCATTGTCCCTGGCGTATCTCACTATCTCCCCAAGTAACCCCTTGTAAACCGCAGTTGGATTGGTGGCAAGAGTGCAATATGTATTGCTATCTGATAGTTGCCGAGAGGCCTCAGCAACATAATCCTGCCTATTTAAAATTACTAGGTTACCACCCTTATCTGACTCTCGAAATACGAGATTTTTATTTGAAGATAGTTGTCTCAATGCTCTGTTGTCAGACGCAGTAAAGTTGTTATTAGAATGTGATGCATTGCTGGTGGGAGTAATGGGTGTAGTTTTTAACTCAGAGTCAAGTTTAATGAGTTGGTTTTCAATAGTCTGTTGAAAGATATCCAACAAGTTACATCTAGTCTGAACTGGATAAAAAGTAATTTTATTTTTTAGTCTGGATACATCTAAATCTTGTGCAGATTGACCATGTCTAATGCTATTGGGATCTAATGATTGTATGTCCTCCATATCCTGTATACAACATTTATCCTCAAAAGTCAAACTACCCTCCGATTTGTGTTTCAACTCATTGTGGGAAGTATTATTCTCTCCATCTGGAAATAACTCTGATTCAGAATCATCTTTCAAAAAATGTTTTATAAGAGTAAGCAATCTCACAAATTTATTGAGATCTAAGATAGTCTGAAACAGATTGAAATGACAAGATGGAGAAAAACTAAGTCCTCGTGACAATACCCTCTCCTCCTCATGACTAAGGCTATAGTCAGATAGATTAATCACATCTTTTGTAGATACATGTGTGTTTGTTTTTTCCTTATCCTCTGTGGATATCTCTTTGTTTTTTCTATGTCTTCGACGGTATCTGTTTTGGCCCCCTCTACGTGTTCTTTTCGATTTATAGGTTTTAGAATGGAGTGAGGTGGGCCTGATCCGTTTTTTGAATGTCCTTGTTGAGAAATATTTGGTGTATTCAGTACTGACAGCTGCCCTGATGCACCATGTGTGTTCCCCATAAAATCACTATCTGAGGTATCATAGTCATATTCAGTATCTAAGTTACCTTTTTATCCTGTTTAGATTTTTTATATCTTAGTTTTTTACTTTTGTTATTGTTTGTGGAGACTGAACCCTTGTGAGACCATGAATAGACATTGTCAGTGTCATAGTCCATTTTGTCCCTGTTAATTTTTTGTGACTTAAATTCCCAAAGTTCTTTCTGTAATTCTTGCATGTTTTCTTTAAACTGGGTATCATAAAGACCGAATTCAGGGTCTGTTTGTACTTGTTTTAATTCAACTTGCAAGTCTTGCATTTGTTTTATTAGTGCCATTCTCTGTTGTTTTTTGTAATTAATTAGAATTGTCATTAATGTGTGTGAACATGTGGAAAGTGCTGTGTTCCATTCCTCTATAAATTTTAGACATGTAACATGGAATGATGGAAACTTTTTTATCCTAAGCCCCCTAGGTATATGTTCCAATTCCAACCTAATATCTGTTTTTCTAAGACTATCCATTTGTACAAATAAACTCGCTAAGTCATGTTCTGCATCATTTAGCCATGACTGTAATGTGTCGGCTGAGGGGTCAAGTGTTTTTGTGAGATCTTCAAACACAAAACCTTCTATTCTCTGTTGCTCCATAATGTATAGAGAAAGACAGATGTTAAGAAAATATCTGAATAAAATAGTATCAATTATAATTGGTGTGGTCCCTGGCGTGTATGAAACTTCTGTACTTAAACATATATAAAGTTATATTGCAACACTACCACTGCAATAGTATTACAGAGATGTATTGCAACACTAACACTGTATATTGTATTACAGAAATATTAGTAAAATGGAGAAAACCAAAATTATTGAAATGTCTTTTAGTTATCAATATTAACTATCTTATATACCCAATAAGCAAAGGGACCTCTAAATATTGATGTTAATATCTCAATGGAGACAAACCTAAAATTAGAGTTAGTCTCTAATATTATAACTAGAACTAAGTTATATATACATAATATTATTTACCATGTGCTTTGTTAAAATGTGTTATAAACACAACTGCAAAATAATGATACAATATATCTGCTTAAATAAATTCAGCACTGTCTATTGGAAACTAGCATAGTGTTAATTTATCATAGTATGGCCAGATTGTATTGTTTGTTAAAACGCAGTGTTTGTTATATGCATGATTCAATTCTAAAGCAATATCAATTAATTACTAATGCACAGATTAAACATGCATGTAAGTTACAACTACAGATCCAAGTTCTTAATACATTACAAAGAACTGATTGTTAGTGATACAGCCCTATAATGTATAATAGAATACGAAAAGAGATAATATATGGCCGCATGAAATAAGGTTTGTCCAAGTCTCCCAGAAAGTATATAGCTCATTGGTTGATGTTAAGACACAAGTGTAAAAAATGTAGATATCATGCTTATAGAGCAGATAATTGCTAAACAGTATTGGGATTAATCACAAAACTATCATAGCCGAATGTAAAGTGCACAAGTCTCTTATTAAAGTGCTTAAAGTATATGTAAAGTGCAATCTAAACTGGCCCCAGCCTACCACACTAAAGGGAGTTTAAAGATTTCTGGGCTTGGCTAATTACTATTGGCACTTTATAAAAGGATTCTCATCTATTGTATCGCTCTTAATAGCTCTGACCTCTAAACCTAAACTATGCAAAGACTGGCCACCAGCTGCTGTTGAAGCTTTTTCTCCACTCAAAGAAATATTCAGTACAACATCCGTACTTAAACATCCTGATCCGGCACACCAATATTTAGTGAAGGTAGATTCTTCTGAGATTGCAGCTGGAGCTGTCCAAACTCAGAGAGACACTGGAAAAGTCCACCGTGTGGCTTTCTTTTCTAAGAAATTTTCCAAGCCTGAAACCCATTAGGAAATGGAGTTACTGGCTAAAATAAAACAATTTGAATTCTAATTGATCATAAAAATATATATATATACAGTCAGCTTAACAACTCAATGCTGGGTTGGGCTTTATTCTTCTCGAGATTCAACTTTATTCTGTCTTATCTACCTGGTTCTAAAAACAAGAAAGCAGATGCCCAGACTCAACAGTTCATTGATGAGGATATTAAGTATCAGCCTGCAAACTTCATAATTCCTTCAAGAAGAATAATAGCCAGTCTTTTTCTTTCTCTTCTTCACCGTTAACAGTCCAACACAGAGCCTGGAGACCCGAGACCTACAGGTCCCTCTAAATAAACTATTCCTCCCACCACATCTCAAAAAACAGTTTCTCCAGTGGGCCAATGATAGTAAACTATCTAGACACCCTGGTATAGAAAAAACAATTAAGTCTCACATATGGTGGCCTGGCATGACCCGAGATGCTAAAGACTATGTATCAGCCTGTCATTTATGTGCAGCCAATAAGACAACACACATAGAGGTGAAAACTGTCACTGTCTTTGCATTCTGTCAACTCCAGATAGCAACCATTGCTTCCCCAGCTTAAGCGTTTGCAGCACCTGAAAAAATCCCTGGTGCACACCCGCACATAAGAGTACAAGAAGCAATATCCAGAGAACAAAGGCACAGAAGCATGGTAGTAAGAACGGAAACAATCTTACCTTGGGTAACAGTGTGGATAAAACTTCACATTTATTAACAAACTTGTTTAAAACTTACAATACACCGGACATACTGAGGAGGAGTGTAGGTACAGAACGGTGTGAAAACACGTCAGATGATATAGGAACCTGTCCTGTTTGTACCTACACTCACTCCTCAGTATGTCCGGTGTATTGAAAGTTTTAAACAAGTTTGTTAATAAATGAGAAGTTTTATCCACACCGCTACCCAAGCTAAGATTGTTGCCATTCTTACTACCATGCTTCTGTGCCTCTGTTCTCTGGATATTACTTCTTGTAACAATAAGACAACTAGCTTAAATCCATATGGGTTGCTAACCCCTCAAAAGGTTCTTAAAATAACCTTGGACTAATCTAAGCATGGATTTCCTCACAGACAGATCTTCCCTCCTCCAAAGGTCATAATGTTGCATGGGTGATAGTGGACTGCTTCTCAAAGATGGCTCACTTTATTCCACTAAAGTCACTGCCATCCTCTAAAAGCTGGCTACTCTATTCATCTCTAAAGTGGTACACCTACATGGTTTGCCCAGCAATCTTGTGTTGGATAGAGGAACACAGTTTATATTCAAATTCTGGAGAACTGTTTGTCAAAACCTAGGTTATCTATTTATCTTTTTTTCTGTCATCTACCCACAAAGAAATGGCTAGGCTGAAAGAGTTAACCAGGTTTTGGAAGCTTAAATAAGAAGTTATGTTACAGCATCCCAAGTTGCCTGGTTACAAGTACTACCCCTAGCCAAATTGGCTCATAACTCCCTATATTACTCAGCTCACCAAACTTCTCCATTCCATGCAGCTTTCGGATACCAACCCTGAAACTTTCCCCTGGATACTCATGTCTGCGGGGTCCCAGCAGCTGATCAAAGAACCTACAACCTGCAACGTCACTGGAAAAAGATTTGTCAGTTGCTACAGTTCTCTACTAATTGTTACCAAATCTCCACTAATTGCAATTGGTGGTTGGCCCCAACATTTCATTCTGGGGATTCAGTTTGGCTTTCAACTAAACATCTAAAACTGAAACAGCCTTTCTGCAAACTTGGACCTAAGTACGTTGGCCCCTTTTTAGTTCTATGCCGGGTCAATTCAGTGGCATATTATATCTAACTTCCAAAAACCCTCCATATACACTCAGTTTTTAATGTTTCACTGCTTAAGTCAGCAATCCGTAACAGTTTCTCCAAATTGGTATGGTCACCTAAACTAGTCTTGGTCAACGGGGTCCCAGGGCATGAAATCACTCAACTCCTCAACTCTCGCTGGGGAGGTCAACAGTTGTATTATTGGTGGAATGGAAGGGGTACCATGTTAGAGAGAGGTCCTGGGTGGCTGCTTGTGATCTACACAACTATTCTGGGCTTTCCATTAAAAATTCTCGGCTCGACCCAAATAGCCTGGAGGGTATCATTGTGTTGGGAGTGCTGTCATGCCCGTGACTGGAATTAATCCTTGGACCTCTGGTCTTTGGATGGTTGCCTTCTCTCCTGAGCCACTGGAGGACTCAGGTTCTGTTTGAGAATTGCTTGTTCTGGCTGGCTCTCTGGCTCCACCTGCCTGTCAGCTTCAGGCAGTTAATCAATCAACTCTCTATATAAGCTGCTTCCTGCGTCCTGTGTTTGCCTGTGTAAGGACTGTTTTCCTGGGTTTGCTACTTCCATTCTTGTTTCTGCTGTTCTCTGACCCCTGCATGCTTATTAGACTCAGCCTTTTGGATTCTTATTTGGTTGCCAAACCATTCTGACCTTTGGCCTGGACATTGTTTACCCTACTGGATCCTAATTTGGCACTTTATTTAGCCTGCAACGTATTAACCTTTGGCCTTAACTGACCTTGATTTTGTCTTGTCCTCTGGATTTGTCACGTCCTGGATCTAATCCTCAGTGCTGGAGCAGTGTGTCTCATTGTCACTCCCCAACTCAGGGTCCTTTCATGGACTGTCTTTACTACTCTTGGAACCCTGCTAGCATCTAATTAGTAAATGCTAGTATATGTCAATACAATATATATGCATGAAGTGTGTGCACCAATCCATCGCTACGTGTGCTTCCTGGATCAACATTAGGGGCATCTAAAGACTGCTTAAAAGGGCTTTACAGACTTTTTAATGTATAGTGTATTATAAAAGTATTCTGGGGTCATAAAGCTCTATTATACATTGTAAAAAAAAATTCCTTTTCAGATAATGTGTAATGAGTCAATCTGAGAGACAGAAATGTGTGCAGGCAGACAAACAGATACAAAACATTAAGAGAAGATTAAATACTGAATTCCTACACCGTTATACACACACTGCATTACACCCCAACACAGAGCTTATGTGCCATATATACACTGCATTAAACCCCAACACACAGCTTATGTGCCACACACACACTACATTACACCCCAACACAGAGCTTATGTTACACACACACACCACATTACACCCCAACACAGAACTTATGTGCCACACACACACCACATTACACGACAACTCAGAGCTTAAGTGCAACACACACCACATTACACCCCAACACAGAGCTTATGTGCCACACACACCACATTACACCCCAACACAGAGCTCATGTGCAACACACACACCACATTACACCCCAACACAGAGCTTATGTACCACACACTCTACACCCCAACACAGAGCTTATGTTACACACAAACACCACATTACACCCCAACACAGAGCTTATGTTACACACACACACCACATTACACCCCAACACAGAACTTATGTGCCACACACACATCACATTACACCCCAACTCAGAGCTTATGTGCAACACACACCACATTACACCCCAACACAGAGCTCATGTGCAACACACACACCACATTACACCCCAACACAGAGCTTATGTACCACACACTCTACACCCCAACACAGAGTTTATGTTACACACACATATCACATTACACCACAACACAGAGTTTATGTTACACACACACATCACATTACACCACAACACAGAGCTTATGAGCCACACACACATCACATTACACCACAACACAGAGCCTATGTGCCACACATACATTACATTACACCCCAACACATAGCTTATGTGCCACACATACATCACATTACACCCCAACACAGAGCTTATGTGCCACACACATATCACATTACACAACACAGAGCTTATGAGCCACACACATACCACATTACACCAAAAAACAGAGCTTATGAGTCATGCACACCATCCACATTATACCAAATGTGCCACACGCACCACCTTACACCTTAACACAGAGCTTATCTACCACACACACACCACATTACACCCCAAATCAGAGCTTATGTGCAACACACACCTTCCACATTACACCCCAACACAGAGCTTATGTGCCACACACACATCACATTACACCGCAACACAGAGCTTATGTACCACACACACACCACATTACACCCCAACACAGAGCTTATGTGCCACACACACACCACATTACACCCCAACACAGAGCTTATGTACCACACACGCACCATATTAAACCCCAACACAGAGCTTATGTGCCACACACACACCACATTACACCCCAAAACAGAGCTTATGTGCCACACACACACCACATTACACCCCAACACAGAGCTTATGTGCCACACACACACCACATTACACCACAACACCGAGCTTATGTGCCACACACACACCACATTACACCCCAAAATGGAGTTTATGCATCATGCACACCATCCACATTACACCCTAACACAGAGTTTATGTACTACACACCAGTGACGTGCGGTGACGTCAGAGGCTGGTGAGGCACTGGCTGTGATACGCCAGAGAAACACATATATGAACCCGACAGAGGCAGCTTAAATTTACGATTAAATAAGCAGGTTGCAGGTCCAATTTACTGCTATTATAAAATTTGCTTCATTCTCTTGGTATCCTTTGTAGAAGGATATGCAGGAATGAACTACTGGGTGCTGCTAACTGAACACATTAAATCAGCCAATGACAAGAGGCATATATGTGCAGCCACCAATCACCAGATGCTCCCAGTAGTGCATTGCTGCTCCTTAGCCTACCTAGGTATGCTTTTCAAATGATACCAAAAGGAAAAAGCAAAATAGATAACAGAAGTAAAATGTAAAATTGTTCAATATATTTTTTTTTTATCTGAAACTTGAAAGAAAAACATTGTGTTTAATGCTCCTTTAACATTGTAAAACAAATTAACATTAATCTACTAAAATATATCTTAAAGGGACAGGAAACCCCAAAATGTTCTTTCCTGGTTTGGATAGAACATACAACACATCTAGTTAGGGACAAATGTGTGCAGGCACCAATCAGCAGCTAGCTCCCAGTGCTAGTGTATGATATGTGTGTATTAGTTTTCAACAAGGGATACTAAGAGAAAAAAAATTGAAGTGAATTTAAAAGTGTCTTAAAATGACTTGCCCTATCTCAAACATTCAAGTTTAATTTTGACTTTCCTATCCCTTTAAGTAACACATTTCAATTTGTTTTCGCTATTAGTTTTTAATTTATCCTTCCTTACAAAGCAACTGCAATTGTATTTCTTAAAGGGACATGAAACCCTAAATTTTTATTTCATGATTTAGCTAGAACAATTATTTGAAACTACTTTCCAATTTACTTCTTTTATCTAATCTCCTTCATTCTCTTTGTATCATTTGTTGAAGGAGCAGCAATGCACTACAGGTTTCTAACTGAACACATGGGTGAGCCAATCACAATCGGGTTTATATATGCAGCCCCCAATCAGCAGCTAGAACCTAGGTTCTTTGCTGCTCCTGAGCTTTCCTAGATAAACCTTTCAGCAAAGCATAACAAGAAATGAAAGCAAATTAAATAATAGAAGTAAATTGTAAATTTTCTAATTAAATGTATACCTGATCTGAATCATAAAATAAAAACAAACATACACTAACACCTCCAGGACTGAGGATACACACATGAACTGACACCTCTAGGACTGAGGATACACACATATACTGACTGACACCTCTAGGACTGAGGATTCACACATACACTGACACCTCCAGGACTGAGGATATACACATACACTGACACCTTTAGGACTGAGGATACACACATACACTGAAACCTTTAGGACTGAGGATACAGACATGCACTGACACCTCTAGGACTGAGGATACACACATATACTGACTGACACCTCTAGGACTGAGGATTCACACATACACTGACACCTCCAGGACTGAGGATACACACATACACTGACACCTTTAGGACTGATGATACAACACATACACTGGCACCTCTAGGACTGAGGATACACACATACACTGAAACCTTTAGGACTGAGGATACACACATACACTGACACCTTTAGGACTGAGGATACAACACATACACTGACACCTCTAGGACTGAGGATACACACATACACTGAAACCTTTAGGACTGAGGATACACACATACACTGACACCTTTAGGACTGAGGATACAACACATACACTGACACCTCTAGGACTGAGGATACACACATACACTGAAACCTTTAGGACTGAGGATACACACATACACTGACACTTCTAGGACTGAGGATACACACATACACTGACACCTCTAGGACTGAGGATACACACATACACTGACACCTCTAGGACTGAGGATACAACACATACACTGACACCTCTAGGACTGAGGATACACACATATACTGACACCTCTAGAAATGAGGATACACACATACACTGACACCTCTAGGACTGAGGATACAACACATACACCGATACCTTTAGGACTGAGGATACACACATACACTGACACCTCTAGGACTGAGGATACACACATACACTGACACCTCTAGGACTGAGGATACACATACACTGACACCTCTAGGACTGAGGATACAACACATACACTGATACCTTTAGGACTGAGGATACACACACATACACTGACACCTCTAGGACTGAGGATACACACATACACTAACACCTCTAGGACTGAGGATACACACATACACTGACACCTCTAGGACTGAGGATACACACATACACTGACACCTCTAGGACTGAGGATACACACATACACTGACACCTCTAGGACTGAGGATACACACATACACTGACACCTCTAGGACTGAGGATACACACATACACTAACACCTCTAGGACTGAGGATACACATATACACTGACACCTCTAGGACTGAGGATACACACATACACTGACACCTCTAGGACTGAGGATACACACATACACTGACACCTCTAGGACTGAGGATACACACATACACTCACTGGCAGATATGAACAGTTGAGAGGTAGACACATTGTATTTCAAGTGCTCACACTGAGAAGTCAGTAAATTATTTTGACTGTGTGAAATTATAGAGAGACCTAAGAAGTATGAAGTGGGGTAACCCCTTCATTGATCAGAGCAGCACAGCAAACAGCAGCCAAGGAAAACATTCACAATGAGGATAGAAAATAATTTTCAGAGCAGCTTTAAACTCTGAATACTGCTAGCTGTCCAAATAATTGCATCTATTTAAAGGGACACTGAACCCAATTTTCTTCTTTTGTGATTCAGATAGAGCATGCAATTTAAAGCAACTTTCTATTTTACTCCTATTATCATTTTTTCTTCATTCTCTTGCTATCTTTATTTGAAAAAGAGGGCATCTAAGCTTTTTTTTTTTAATCAGAACTATGGACAGCACTTTTTTTATTGGTGGATGAATTTATCCACCAATCAGAAAGGACAACCCAGGTTGTTCACCAAAAATGGGCAGGCATCTAAACTTACATTCTTGCATTTCAAATAAAGATACCAAGAGAATGAAGAAAATGTTATAATAGGAGTAAATTAGAAAGTTGCTTAAAATGTCATGCTCTATCTGAATCACGAAAGAAAAATGTTGGGTTCAGTGTCCCTTTAGGGTATAATCACTTTATTGTTCATACACTGAGCTGCTTATATAATTATACAACTTCTAATCTGCAACATCAATAACCTACATTTAATATCCTGAGCTACTTAAATAAACACGTGTTAGACAAACTGTACTAACCATTGGCTGTCACTTCCTGAGATGCTAAAGACATCACAAGAAGGTATAACTCTAACAAACATTGCTGAGAAAGTATTATATTACCAATAAAGGTAGAGGAAACAAATTGGCACTCAGCAGCAATAATCCAACAGTTGTTTTTTTTAATATTTTTTAATTTTTTTATTTATTATTTACTTTGCAAATTTAAAGCAGCCAACACCTTTGAGGATGCAACTGTAAGGAATGGGGGGTCCATAGTTTTTCTCAGCACCCACCTAGAACCACCAAGTCATAGCTCCTCCCTAGATACTTGCAGCATCTCACTAACCACACCCAAAGTTAAACTGTTACCTACTAAAGGTGGATAAGGGGGTTAAATGTGGTCATCTAAGGACAGTAGTGCAAAAATAGTATATTCTTAAGAATTAAAGCCTGACATTTTGCATTAGAATGGTCCTTTACGCACAATTACTGAGCACCTGTGCTGTACCTAAGGCATCCTAAAAATCTGGCATGTTAGTGCATCACAAAGACTGGAGTAGAAAAACCCTAATTTAGTTGTTGAAATCTCACAGGAAGAGGCAGGCAATGTCTGGGACTGACCGGTCCGGAACATGAACCTGTTTTATAAAGTATGGAAAAACATTTGGAACCAATAAAATCTAGTGTATGTATTTTTATTAAGCACATATTGCTTGATCATAACCTTGCAATGTTATCTGTCAGTGTCACTAGCCATTTTTGCCCTCCTCAAGGTAACAGCCATTTTTGAACTCCCTCCTCTCTTCAGTGTGGCAGCTATCTTGGTTCACATTTTTAAGTTATTTTTACTACATTTTATAGGGCATCGTCAGTGTTGGCCATTTGACTGCACTGCACATAGCCATTTGGAAGGCCATGCAGATTTGACTTCAGTCCTCCTAGGTAACTTTTTTTTGGTTTAGAAAATTGTCTCTAAGTAACTTTCTAGTAGACCCCACTGTTATAACACTGTTTTTGCTTATTGATTATCATTATTACTTACTCAGCCTCTGTAGTGTACAAAAACTCCCACAGCCACAACAGCAACTGACAGCTCCTCCTAGCTCCCTCCCTGGTCGACCAAGTCCACACTCCTGTCCACAGTAGGCAGGCACTTGACCAAGTTGACCGCAGTCGCAGTGTCGCACAGACCACTTCTGGATTAACTTCAGCAGGGCAGCCACGCCACATCAAGCCTCTCTCAGCAGCTCCCTCCTGCTCAGTGTTCCTCCCACCTGAAGTCTGTGTCGGCGCGACCGTGACGTCATGCATACTCTGTCAATCAGCAGCCCAGCAGGCACGCCTCCCCGGCAGCGCTGATGCTGATTGGCTGTGTGGACTAGCTCCATCATGGAGGCGGTTTTGAGAACCGCCTCCATTGGAGCTTGATGGGGTCCCGGCGAGACACCACTGGGTGGCACTAGCTCTAAGTGAGCTGAGCAGACTTATTCAGATCCATGTTGCGCAATTTATGGAGGGCAGCGGACCGGCTCACTGCCTCCTAATTGTGCAACATGGATAGTTACTGAATTTTATTTGACAGCGCAAGCGCAGTAGGAATGGTATATATTAAAATAATGATGATGATGTGGGTAATCGCCAGCAGGGGGTGGGGGGTGGTTGGGTGTACCCTTGGGGGTGACCCCCCCAAAAAAAAGATAAATAATATTTTTTTTTAAATAAACATTATTATTTGAAGTCTTTCTTCTCTGATTGGACAGGGGAGGCACCGCCTCCCCTGCCTCCTATTACTGCACGTCACTGCTACACACCAGATTACACCTCAAAACAGATCTTATGTGCCACACACCAGATTACCCCCAAACACACAGCTTATGTGCCACACACCAGATTACACCACAACACAGATTTGTGTGTGCATGTTATCAGGCCAAAATCACCAGGGTATGTAAACGTTTGATCAGGGTCATTTGGGTAGTTTCTGTTGTCATGATTTAAAAAGAGTAAACACAGTTGATTGATAATAAATGGCTTCAGCCAAACACTAACCATGAGTGAAAGAAAAGTTTTTGTTATCATTCATATTCTTTGAAAAATGGCCAAGAAATCATAAATTCTGCCAGGGTATGCAAACTTAGGAGCACAACTGTATATATATATATATATATATATATATATATATATATATATATATATATATATATATATATATATATACAGAGAGAGAGAAAGAGAGAGAGACAGACATACAGTATATACAGTGAGGGGAAAAATATATTTGATCCCCTGCTGATTACTTACGTTTGCCCACTGACAAAGAAATGATCAGTCTATAATTTTAATGGTAAATTTATTTGAACAGTGAGAGACAGTATAAGAATAACAACAAATCCAGAAAAACACATTTCAAAAACGTTATAAATTGATTTGAATTTTAATAAGTGAAATAAGTATTTGATCCCCTATCAATCAGCAAGATTTCTGGCTCCAAGGTGTCTTTTATACAGGTAACAAGCTGAGATTAGGAGCATTCTCTTAAAGGGAGTACTCCTAATATCAGCTTGTTACCTGTATAAAAGACTCCTGTTCACAGAAGCAATCAATCAATCAGATTCCAAACTCTCCACCATGGCCAAAACCAAAGAGCTGTCCAAGGATGTCAGGGACAAGATTGTAGACCTACCCAAGGCTGGAATGGGCTGCAAGACTATCGACAAGCAGCTTGGTAAGACGGTCACAACAGTTGGTGCGATTATTCGCAAATGGAAGAAACACAAAATAACTGTCAATCTCCCTCGGTCTGGGGCTCACCTCGTGGAGTTTCAATGATCATGAGAACGGTGAGGAATCAGCCCAGAATTATACTGGAGGGTCTTGTCAATGATCTCAAGACATCTGAGACCATAGTTACCAAGAAAACAATTGGTAACACACTACGCCGTGAAGGACTGAAATCCTGCAGCGCCTGCAAGGTCCCCCTGCTCAAGAAAGCACATGTACAGGCCCATCTGAAGATTGCCAATGAACTTCTGAATGATTCAGAGGAGAACTGGGTGAAAGCGTTGTGGTCAGATGAAACCAAAATCTAGCTCTTTAGCATCAACTCAACTCGCCGTGTTTGGAGGAGGAGGAATGCTGCCTATGACCCCAAGAACACCATTGCCAACGTCAAACATGGAGGTGGAAACATTATGCTTTGGTGGTGTTTTTCTGCTAAGGGGACAGGACAACTGCATCAAAGGGACAATGTACAGGGCCATGTAATCTTGGGTGATAACCTCCTTCCCTCAGCCAGGGCATTGAAAAAATGGGTCGTGGATAGGTATTCCAGCATGACAATGACCCAAAGCACACGGCCAAGACAACAAAGGACTGGCTCAAGAAGAAGCACATTAAGGTCCTGGAGTGCCCTAGCCAGTCTCCAGACCTTAATCCCATAATAAATCTGTGAAGGGAGCTGAAGGTTCGAGTTGCTAAACGTCAGCCTCAAAACCTTAATGACTTGGAAAGGATCTTCAAAGGAGTGGGACAAAATCCCTCCTGATATGTGTGCAAACCTAGTGGCCAACTACAAGAAACATCTGATGTCTGTGATTACCAACAAGGATTTTGCCACCAAGTACTAAGTCATGTTTTGCAAAGGGGTCAAATACTTATTTCACTCATTAAAATGCAAATAAATTTATGACTTTTTTGAAATGCGTTTTTCTGGATTTTTGATGTTATTCTGTCTCTCACAAATAAACCTACCATTAAAATTATAGACTGATCATTTCTTTGTCAGTGGGCAAACGTGCAAAATCAGCAGTGGATCAAATAGTTTTTACCCTCATTGTAAGTGCATTGGAGCCCTTTGCAGTCAAGTAGATGAAAACATGAAAAATCGTATTTATGCAATATTCTTATTAAGTAATGGTTTAAATGATGCATTTACTGTATATATTTCACATTCCAATGTTCTGCACATAGCAGAATATGTTCTAAGTATTTTTAAATAGATATTTCTATATAAAGTTATAGATATCTAATGTACCAAAATATCATCAGATATATGTTGAAGTATTTATTTTTAAATAATTAGAACATATTCTGCTAGTGAAGAACATTGGAATGTGAAATATTAATATTTTCATGTTGGGTTAGCACACTTAAGAATAGGCGAACGGGTTTGCGCATGAGCAGGGTGTTTTTTTTGCTCCATTGACTTCTATGTATTTTTCTCCACTTTTTTTGCTCCATTGACTTCAATGGGCGAATATGTCACGAAATTTGGCATCGGGTTAGCAAGAAAGCGAAAACTATTTACTTTCAACCTGTAATATGAGCGCTACCCGGCGTGCGCAAAAAGCTTTACTTCTAGCGGAGTTAGCGCAAGAGCTGAAACAATAAATATCGTTCCATTCATAATCTGGCCCTTAATGGGTTGTTGTTTCGAAGAGAAAAAAGCTATTTCATGTAAAAAAAGAGACCTCAATTTGTGATTTCCCATCCATTTAACACGTTTAGAATAAAAAGTAATTTGAAAGACATTAAAGGAACATTTTTGCAATATACTTGCATTAGCAAAAATGCTTTCAGTTAAAGCTTTTACTGTGCATGTGCACTGAAGCATATCTAAATATGCTTCATACACTAGCATTTTGAACAGTGTGTCTACTCAGAGATCTGGTGGTGCTTTGTATTGTGTTGCTTGCTCTCTGAGCATACACACTATTTAATATGCTGGCACATGAAGCATATTTAGATATGCATCACATTCAAGTGCACAGTAAAAGCTCACAATGAAAACAGTCATAGCTGTTACATTTTTGCTGATCTGTACATTGCCAAAATACTTCTATTAAAAAGTGTAATGTATTGGTGTGCATTTCAGTTGTGGCTGTCCCTTTAAGGGGAAATCAGTTTTACAATAAATACAAATAGAATAAATAAAATATAGTCAAAAATACAAAACACAAGAGTTTGTGCTAAGTCTATGTCACCTCCTCAGCTGGTTATTGCTGAGAAAATAGCAAACTCACAGTCCTTCCTCTGGTTCAGGCACAGAGAAGTACAGACAGGTATGATTTAGCTGGCTAATGACTAAAGATATAAGGTTTGTTCCCGGAGTCCCTGGAATCAGTAATTCACTTGGATTCATACCATAATTGGAATGCGTCAGGCCAGTTTTGCATAACTTTTTTATTAGGGATGGGAATAATTGATGTAGCTTAGCATCTCAGACATATAAGGCAATTTGTCTTGCCCTGCTTGACAGGACCAAGATTTTAGCTTTTGTAAATGTGTAATCTATTGCTGTTTTATATGACAAACGGGAGAAAATGCGCAGCAGCTTTAGGGAATGGAGAGAAGGGGATGTTTAAGGATATTTGGCAAAAAATTTAATGACTGTTTTAAGGAAAAGGCAGATACAGAATTTATTCTAAGCATGGTCCCCTAAGTCTTCCTGAAGCCACAAATAAAGGGACATTACATTTAAAAAGGATATACCATATATTGTAATAGTGCAACAATGAAACGTTACTTTTTTTTTTCATTATATTTTTGATATTATTTTCATACAAAGAGTTACTGGGGATAGATAACATACTGGCTGATTACCCAAGGAACACATCTCCATTGGTGAACAGGAGATGCACCTCAACAAACATGGAGAAAGTGGGTTTATTTAAGAAACATAGACCGAGATTACAAGTTGTGCGGTAGCCGTAGCGTACACATCGCGCAAAATGGGGCCGTACTGCTATTTCTATACCGCCTTTATTACAAGTCACCCTAAAACTTTCTTTTGTTGTGTGGTGTGGTGCGGTAAGCCGCATACCACACAAAAACAAAGTTTCGACTTTGCGTGCTCGTGCACGTATTCCCACATAGAGATCAATGGAGAAAAATGTAGGATAAAAACACTAACTCCTGTGATTGCAAAATAGTGATTGCATTAACGCATTCCCCATTGAAGTCTATGGAGAAAAGAAAGTTTTGAAAAATCTAATACCCTAACATAAGCTCCGAGTCTAATAACCCCTAAACCGCCATCCCCCCACAACGCCAACACTAAATAAAGCTATTAACCACTACACCCCCATCCCCCCACATCGCCAACACTAAATAGAGCTATTAACCCCTAAACCAATGGCCACCCATGTCCCCAACATTAAATAAAGCTATTAATCTTTAAACCGCCATCCCCCTACATCGCCAACATTAACTAAAGCTATTAACCTCTAAACCGCCAGCCCCTTACATCGCAACAAACTAAATTAAACTATTAACCCCTAAACCTAACACCCCCTAACTTTAAATTAAAGTTACAATATAACTACCTTAAAATAAATAAAAACTTACCTGTGAAATAAATAAAAAAACGAAGCTTAAACTAAAAATAAAGCTAGCATTACTATTTAAAAAAAAATAAAAGATACTAAAAATAAAAAACCTAAATTACAAAAGTATAAAACTCCTAACACTACGAAAAAAACAAAACCTAACATTACAAAATATAACAAACTTTAATATTACACAAAATAACAAAACCTGATATTACACAAAATAACAAACTTTAAAATTACACAAAATAACGTAATCTTACATTACAGAAAATTACAAACTAAATTATCCAAAATAAAAAAAGAAATTCCTAATCTAATACCCCGTTTAAAATTACAATTACAAATACAAAGTCCCCGCTAACATTACACCCCCCCCAATAAAAAATCCTAAAACTAAAAAAATACTTATCTACCCATTGCCATGAAAATGGCATTTGAATGGGCATTGCCCGTAAAAAGACATTCAGCTCTTTAAGTGCCCATTAAAATAAAAAACCCTAATCTATAAAAAGTGCGTGGACGTGGAGGCTCCTCTTCAAGCGATCGTCCGCCGCACACTGAAGATTAGATGCAAGATACCAATTTTATATTGGGGTACCTCGCATTCCTATTGGCTGAAAATTTCTAATCAGTCAATTGGATGTGAGCTGCTTACATCCTATTGGCTGCTCAAATCGGCCAATAGGATTTAAGCAGCTCTCATCCTATTGGCTGATTTGAATTTGTTTTAGTTTATTTTAGTATTTGTGATGCAGGGGTGGCGGAGCTTTAAGGGTTAATAGGTAGTTTATGGGTGTTAGTGTACTTTGTAACATTTTTGTTTTGCAAAATCCATAACTACTGGTCTTTGACTGCGGAATGGATCGTTGCGGTATAGGCTATATAACGCTAGCGGAATAGCCATACCGCACAACTTGTAATATCAAGTAGCTGACCGTTCCGCACTCAAATGACATTTTGTTTAGCGGTAAAGCCATACTGCACAACTTGTAATCTGGGTCCTTATTTTTAAAAAACACAAACAAAATGGTGAAAGTTGGTAAAAACATTTTAGAATCCTTATTTCCAAATATACAGTTCTAAATACCACTAATAAATTGAACAATTATTGAACAATATAAGTGTTGCAAAGATACACATAAGCCCACATATAAACAATCCCTACAATCCCTAAAATTGGGTAAAGTTGAGGAGTATTTTGGCATGTTGCAATGAGAGCCAACTAAAAAGCTCTGGATATCCAACATGGATTATATTGGAAAGTCCTGTTGTGATGAAATCTACATTTTATTGCGCACCGCTACCATTAATGCTAAACACAAAGATAAAAAAGGGCGTATTAGTGATACTTTATAGTGTATTATAATCAGTAGCAGACCTACTCAACAGGTGGCCCTCCAAAGGTAACTCAGTAATAAGCAATCATAATGATAAACATGCTGTTCTGTATTATGATTTTGAGGATAGATGAATCGATAGATCTGCAACCTGCACTAATAAAAATCTGTCCTGCTTTAGGAGAGGACAATTTCTGCACACACCTGTGTATATATAGACTGGCTGCTATGGGTCTCCTGCTATGGGCCCCCTCCAGCACTTGGGCCCTGGTGCCACTGCCCTGCTGCACCAATGGTAGTTTCGCCCCTGATTATAATGTTATAGTAGGACTGGTATTCAAACCCTTTCCTTCTTCCACGTTGCCACCTTTCTTGAAGCTGCTTCCAGGACACTTTATGAAGGGGCATGTTGTGGGTATTGCAATTCATGTGAACCACTTGCTCTGCATGTGCAACAGAGCTGCGCACTCTTTGTCCAATGTAACCACTCTCTTCTGAACAGCAAACCTTCTGGGCTAGACTACAAGTGGAGTGCTAAATGATCGCTCCCCGCAAACTGGCAAGCGATAATTAATCAGCCATTACAAGTGGTTGGTTATTGCTACCTCAAGCTTGTGGTAGCAATTAGCGATGCTAAAATTAACAAGAGATCCGATAGGAGTCTATGGAAGCGAGCTCTCATGAGCGCAATGCTTCCCAGCATTGCGAATGCGAGGTTGCGTTCGCATTGCTCTGAACTTGTAATACCAGCGCACATTAGTATTACACAGTAGAGCGCAAATATCGCTTTTAGGGAAGTGATATTTAGCACTCCACTTGTAATATAGCCCTCTATGTTTAAAGGACTATTAAATATGGTAGAAAAGCATAATCAGAAAGTGCTTAATAAAAATGCAACGCAGTAGCACTTACTCTTAATTGTAAACAAATTTAAAAAAAAATCTTTAATTTGCCAGCCCCTTGTATCAAATGTGACAGCAATCAGCCAATCAGAGACTCATATAGTATGCAGGTGGTGCCTCCGAAAGTTTGCATATAAAAAGAATTGCGAAATTTAATAACAAAAAACGTCTCTTAAAATTGCATGCTCTATCTGAATCAATTTTTTTTAATTTTGACTTTAGTGGTCATTAAAACATTTAGGGCTAGATTATAAGCTATTTAGGGCTCCTGCTCAAGTGTAAACTTTGTTAGAAATTATCTTTTTTAACTCACAACCCTTTACGTGCGCTTCCAAGTCACGCTAACTCGATGAGTGTAAATCGCAATTGTGCTTTTGCGTCCATGTTTACTTTCAACTTGTAATATGAGCACTCGTTTTGTCCCGCACAACCCCCCCAAAAAACAATATATCTTGTGCACAAAAGTTGGCACGCCACTTGTAATCTAGTCCTGAGTGCCCTTTCCCTCCAGCACATTTCCATCAAGGTTTTATCTACTAAAGTCATTTAGTAATAGTTTTTACCTTTATGCTAAGTAAATAATAATTTAAGTTGCATGTGGTACTTAGTTAACTGTACCAAATTGCTTCAGATCTGAGAAAGAAAGTGTGTCTTATAATATGGCATGTTAGAGATAGTTACTCAAATTTACAATATATATAAAAATGATGACGCATTAGATTTTCTCTTCTGTTGTCTGTACTGTGTCAAACACAGATGCTTTTATCTATTGTGAAACTGAAGTGCAAAGTGACAATAAAAATCAAAATATAATTAATGTAATGAAAAATGGAGCATGTAACATACTGAACTACAAAAGAATTTGTAGGAGCAATTTGTGCTCTGGACTTCCTCCTGAATAAAACAGAAGGGTCATGTTTTCATAACTGTGTTGTGTATGTGTATGTGTGTATATATAGATTTGCAGACAAAGTGCACTCCAAACGTAATAAACAGCCTTGGGTGCAACCAACAATTTGTATAGATGATTTTGAATAGAAGAAAGTGCACTCCTAAGGACTTACTTGTAAATCCACTTTATTTGTGAACGTTTTCGAGCCAAACTAGCTCGTCCTCAGACAAACAGAAAAACAACAATTGCATTTCCCACCACCAAGACTTAAATACCCAACAGCCGTTACGTGCACGTTCTACACGTTTGCCACGCCCCCCAGGGGAGGAGTAGACAGCCGTGTCAGCGTGATAATCGGCTGACAAAATAATAATGTTATAAAAACATAAACACCTCCAAATCAATACGAAAAGGCCAGAATGCAAAATAACAGGCATACCTGAAAAAAATAAACAATAAATAACAAGGTATAATAAACCGATGTGCCACTATGCAATCATTGCTGGTTAGGTAACCATAGTAACCATAGTGACAGGGAAGCCAAAAAATACCAGAGGGGACAGATGGATAAATAAATAAATATAAATATGTGCAACAAGACCTAATATATAATATGCCGTAATGCTGGATAAATATTATGCGGATACACCTGATATTATATTTAAATGGTGGCCAAGTAGGATACACGGGCCAATCTGTCCATTAGGGCAACCATGGCAACTGTAAACAAAATCAGCCAAGATCGAAATATAGCTGTATAACAGCCAATTGTGGCAACCAAAGTGTCATGCCTATCATAACGGGGAAAGAGCCGTGGACACTACCATCCCTAACAAACATTGGGCAGTGGAGGGACTTACAATCATATGTTGCGAGCAAGTATATCCAACTCAGTTGGCATGGCAACCAGCAACAATCCAGCCGACATCGGCTAACTTAAGGCAATCCAGACCCAGGAAATTTGAAAAAGCAGCAGATTGCATGTCCTCTGTGATGGATAAAACATCGCTAAGGCTACATTAAAGATGTGAGCAATTTCAACAGTGTAAACTAATTAAATAATTTAAGCAGTGTGTCAGTGTCAAAAAACAAATGCCACAGAACTGGGGGACTCATGTAAAAGCACAATGACTGTACAGGTAAATTAACCTGTTATATGGATACATAAATTAGTTGCACAAACAAACAACACATGAGAGTCCAACAGATCAGGCGGCATATGAAAGACATTTGTAGACATAAAGTACAATGTTAATTAACCATAGTACACAAATATAGCTCAAAAATAGCTCAAAAATATATAAAAGAATAAAGACTTTTAGCTCAAGCCCTAATCAAGGGCTGAATGGAAAGTGGCTCTCTATATTTACAGCAACAGTCCATCAGAGGAACACCTGCCAATCCAGGTAGGCATTTAGTCCTTTGGGTGTCACGGTATCCAGCTTGTAATCCAACGTGCCTCTCTTTGCAGTAATAGCTTATTACGGTCCCACCTTGCGCCAGAGGGGGTCATGGTCAATTATGGTATATTTTAAATCCGCAACAGTATGATAATGTTCTGCAAAATGCCGTGCTACCGGCTGTTCTGAAGCCCCCTTCTTTAGGGCGGTACGGATGGCTGACCGATGTTTCGCCATCCTGGTCATGAGGTCGTCAGAGGTCTTGCCCACATAGTACAGACCACAGGTGCAGTGTAACAAGTACACAATGTAGGTCGTGGTACATGTAAGGCGAAACCTGTGTTTATATGTCTGTCGTCTGTGTGGGTGTGAGAAAGATGTCCCTGTGATTAATCCACCACAGGTGACACAGCCCAGGCATCGAAATACTCCCACCTTTTTGTTATCTAACCAGGTCGATTGCTTGTAGGTTTCGATAGGGTCAGTTTTAATCAAAAAGTCTCTCAGGGATTTTGTCCTCCGAAAGCCCAATCTGGGTGCTGGTACTCCTGTGAATGGTAGTGATCTGTCAGACTTAACGAGATCCCAGTGTTTCTCAAAGACTTTAGAAATAGAATTTTTAAACACAGGTTTCGCCTTACATGTACCACGACCTACATTGTGTACTTGTTACACTGCACCTGTGGTCTGTACTATGTGGGCAAGACCTCTGACGACCTCAGGACCAGGATGGTGAACCATCGGTCAGCCATCCATAACGCCCTAAAGAAGGGGACTTCAGAACAGCCGGTAGCACAGCATTTTGCAGAACATCATCATACTGTTTCGGATTTAAAATATACCATAATTGACCATGTCCCCCCTCTGGCACGAGATGGGGACCGTAACAAGCTATTACTGCAAAGAGAGGGGCTTTGGTTGTACAAGCTGGATACCGTGACACCCAAGGGACTAAATGCCTACCTGGATTGGCAGGTGTTCCTCTGACGGACTATTGCTGAAAATATAGAGAGCCACTTTCAATTCAGCCATTGATTATGGCTTGAGCTAAAAGTCTTTATTCTATTATATATATATATTTTTTTTTTTAGCTATTTTTGAGCTATATTTGTGTACTATGGTTAATTAACATTGTACTTTATGTCTACAAATGTCTTTCATATGCCACCTGATCTGTTGGACTCTCATGTGTTGTTTGTTTGTGCAACTAAATTATGTATCCATATAACAGGTTAATTTACCTGTACAGTCGTTGTGCTTTTACATGAGTCCCCCAGTTCTGTGGCATTTTTTTTTTTAAGTTTTTATTGAGGTTGTGCGAAAAACCAATACAGCTTATGCAAAAGAATATCATACAGAACATACATAGATGGTACTTTTCACATATACTACTTCCATCTAGATAAATCAGATCTACAGCATATGCTATACTATGGAAGAGTCAGGAACCTCTTTTCTATAAATATGTGTTAAAGTAGATTAACAAGATATATTTCAAGCAACATTAACAATACAAGATGAATTTCCTCACATACGGCTAGATTTGGAGTTTGGCGGTAAAAGGGCTGTTAACGCTCCGCGGGTTTTTTTCTGGCCGCACCATAAATTTAACTCTGGTATTGAGAGTTCAAACAAATGCTGCGTTAGGCTCCAAAAAAGGAGCGTAGAGCATATTTACCGCAAATGCAACTCTCGATACCAGAGTTGCTTACGGACGCGGCCGGCCTCAAAAACGTGCTCGTGCACGATTCTCCCATAGGAAACAATGGGGCTGTTTGAGCTGAAAAAAAACCTAACACCTGCAAAAAAGCAGCGTTCAGCTCCTAACGCAGCCCCATTGTTTCCTATGGGGAAACACTTCCTACGTCTGCACCTAACACTCTAACATGTACCCCGAGTCTAAACACCCCTAGCCTTACACTTATTAACCCCTAATCTGCCGCCCCCGCTATCGCTGACCCCTGCATTACACTTTTAACCCCTAATCTGCCGCTCCGTAAACCGCCGCCACCTACGTTATCCCTATGTACCCCTAATCTGCTGCCCTAACATCGCCGACCCCTATATTATATTTATTAACCCCTAATCTGCCCCCCACAACGTCGCCGACACCTACCTACACTTATTAACCCCTAATCTGCCGAGCGGACCTGAGCGCTACTATAATAAATGTATTAACCCCTAATCCGCCTCACTAACCCTATCATAAATAGTATTAACCCCTAATCTGCCCTCCCTAACATCGCCGACCCCTATATTATATTTATTAACCCCTAATCTGCCCCCCACAACGTCGCCGACACCTACCTACACTTATTAACCCCTAATCTGCCGAGCGGACCTGAGCGCTACTATAATAAATGTATTAACCCCTAATCCGCCTCACTAACCCTATCATAAATAGTATTAACCCCTAATCTGCCCTCCCTAACATCGCCGACACCTACCTTCAATTATTAACCCCTAATCTGCCGACCGGAGCTCACCGCTATTCTAATAAATGTATTAACCCCTAAAGCTAAGTCTAACCCTAACACTAACACCCCCCTAAGTTAAATATAATTTTTATCTAACGAAATAAATTAACTCTTATTAAATAAATGATTCCTATTGAAAGCTAAATACTTACCTGTAAAATACATCCTAATATAGCTAAAATATAAATTATAATTACATTATAGCTATTTTAGGATTAATATTTATTTTACAGGTAACTTTGTAATTATTTTAACCAGGTACAATAGCTATTAAATAGTTAAGAACTATTTAATAGTTACCTAGTTAAAATAATAACAAAATTACCTGTAAAATAAGTCCTAACCTAAGATATAATTAAACCTAACACTACACTATCAATAAATTAATTAAATACAATTCCTACAAATAAATACAATTAAATAAACTTGCTAAAGTACAAAAAATAAAAAAGATCTAAGTTACAGAAAATAAAAAAATATTTACAAACATAATAAAAATATTACAACAATTTTAAACTAATTACACCTACTCTAAGCCCCCTAATAAAATAACAAAGACCCCCAAAATAAAAAAATTCCCTACCCTATTCTAAAATACAAAAATTACAAGCTCTTTTACCTTACCAGCCCTGAACAGGGCCCTTTGCGGGGCATGCCCCAAGAATTTCAGCTCTTTTGCCTGTAAAAAAAAACATACAATACCCCCCCCCCCAACATTACAACCCACCACCCACATACCCCTAATCTAACCCAAACCCCCTTAAATAAACCTAACACTAATCCCCTGAAGATCTTCCTACCTTGTCTTCACCATCCAGGTATCACCGATCCGTCCTGGCTCCAAGATCTTCATCCAACCCAAGCGGGGGTTGGCGATCCATAATCCGGTGCTCCAAAGTCTTCCTCCTATCCGGCAAGAAGAGGACATCCGGACCGGCAAACATCTTCTCCAAGCGGCATCTTCTATGTTCTTCCATCCGATGACGACCGGCTCCATCTTGAAGACCTCCAGCGCGGATCCATCCTCTTCTTCCGACGACTAGACGACGAATGACGGTTCCTTTAAGGGACGTCATCCAAGATGGCGTCCCTCGAATTCCGATTGGCTGATAGGATTCTATCAGCCAATCGGAATTAAGGTAGGAATTTTCTGATTGGCTGATGGAATCAGCCAATCAGAATCAAGTTCAATCCGATTGGCTGATCCAATCAGCCAATCAGATTGAGCTCGCATTCTATTGGCTGTTCCGATCAGCCAATAGAATGCGAGCTCAATCTGATTGGCTGATTGGATCAGCCAATCGGATTGAACTTGATTCTGATTGGCTGATTCCATCAGCCAATCAGAAAATTCCTACCTTAATTCCGATTGGCTGATAGAATCCTATCAGCCAATCGGAATTCGAGGGACGCCATCTTGGATGACGTCCCTTAAAGGAACCGTCATTCGTCGTCTAGTCGTCGGAAGAAGAGGATGGATCCGCGCTGGAGGTCTTCAAGATGGAGCCGGTCGTCATCGGATGGAAGAACATAGAAGATGCCGCTTGGAGAAGATGTTTGCCGGTCCGGATGTCCTCTTCTTGCCGGATAGGAGGAAGACTTTGGAGCACCGGATTATGGATCGCCAACCCCCGCTTGGGTTGGATGAAGATCTTGGAGCCAGGACGGATCGGTGATACCTGGATGGTGAAGACAAGGTAGGAAGATCTTCAGGGGATTAGTGTTAGGTTTATTTAAGGGGGTTTGGGTTAGATTAGGGGTATGTGGGTGGTGGGTTGTAATGTTGGGGGGGGGGTATTGTATGTTTTTTTTACAGGCAAAAGAGCTGAAATTCTTGGGGCATGCCCCGCAAAGGGCCCTGTTCAGGGCTGGTAAGGTAAAAGAGCTTGTAATTTTTGTATTTTAGAATAGGGTAGGGAATTTTTTATTTTGGGGGTCTTTGTTATTTTATTAGGGGGCTTAGAGTAGGTGTAATTAGTTTAAAATTGTTGTAATATTTTTATTATGTTTGTAAATATTTTTTTATTTTCTGTAACTTAGATCTTTTTTATTTTTTGTACTTTAGCTAGTTTATTTAATTGTATTTATTTGTAGGAATTGTGTTTAATTAATTTATTGATAGTGTAGTGTTAGGTTAATTGTAGGTAATTGTAGGTAGTTTATTTAATTATTTTATTGATAGGGTAGTGTTAGGTTTAATTATATCTTAGGTTAGGACTTATTTTACAGGTAATTTTGTTATTATTTTAACTAGGTAACTATTAAATAGTTCTTAACTATTTAATAGCTATTGTACCTGGTTAAAATAATTACAAAGTTACCTGTAAAATAAATATTAATCCTAAAATAGCTACAATGTAATTATAATTTATATTGTAGCTATATTAGGATGTATTTTACAGGTAAGTATTTAGCTTTAAATAGGAATCATTTATTTAATAAGAGTTAATTTATTTCGTTAGATTTAAATTATATTTAACTTAGGGGGGTGTTAGTGTTAGGGTTAGACTTAGCTTTAGGGGTTAATACATTTATTAGAATAGCGGTGAGCTCCGGTCGGCAGATTACGGGTTAATAATTGAAGGTAGGTGTCGGCGATGTTAGGGAGGGCAGATTAGGGGTTAATACTATTTATGATAGGGTTAGTGAGGCGGATTAGGGGTTAATACATTTATTATAGTAGCGCTCAGGTCCGCTCGGCAGATTAGGGGTTAATAAGTGTAGGTAGGTGTCGGCGACGTTGTGGGGGGCAGATTAGGGGTTAATAAATATAACATAGGGGTCGGCGATGTTAGGGGCAGCAGATTAGGGGTACATAAGTATAACGTAGGTGGCGGCGCTTTGTGGTCGGCAGATTAGGGGTTAATTATTGTAGCTAGCTGGCGGCGACGTTGTGGGGGGCAAGTTAGGGGTTAATAAATATAATATAGGGGTCGGCGGGGTTAGGGGCAGCAGATTAGGGGTACATAAGTATAACGTAGGTGGCGGTCGGCAGATTAGGGGTTAAAAATTTTAATCGAGTGGCGGCGATGTGGGGGGACCTCGGTTTAGGGGTACATAGGTAGTTTATGGGTGTTAGTGTATTTTAGGGTACAGTAGTTAAGAGCTTTAGAAACCGGCGTTAGCCAGAAAGCTCTTAACTCCTGCTTTTTTCAGGCGGCTGGAATCTTGTCGTTAGAGCTCTAACGCTCACTGCAGAAACGACTCTAAATACCAGCGTTAGAAAGATCCCATTGAAAATATAGGCTACGCAAATGGCGTAGGGGGATCTGCGGTATGGAAAAGTCGCGGCTGAAAAGTGAGCGTTAGACCCTTTAATCACTGACTCCAAATACCAGCGGGCGCCCAAAACCAGCGTTAGGAGCCTCTAACGCTGGTTTTGACGGCTACCGCCGAACTCTAAATCTAGGCCTTAGTATTTAGGCACCCTCTGTACTTACTATAGGAGAGGAAAGTGGGAAATGTAAGTGGACCTATATAAATATAGTGAATGAACACTTATGCTGTTAAATAATATTAACATTAGAGGGGTTCTTTCTAGAATTGAATAATGTAGTAAGATATGTGGGTATAGTGCAATAATTGGTAGATATATAAGCATACATGGTAAACAGAATGCAATATTTCGATGTATATATGTAAACATATATGGTAAACAGCGAATAGCAACCAAGAGATCACCACTTAAATAATAAGAAAACACAATAGAATATATAGGTATGGTGCAGTATATAAAACATGGTGACTTAGAATAGGATGGCAATTAGTATGTCAAACAATAGATACAGTAACGGCGCCATTCCTTTGCTGACATAATATGATATATGGATATGGTATAAAATTTATTATGCGGTATGGGTAAGATAAACCGCGCAGAGAATTCTCCCAAATTGGAAGACTTATTGTGGGGGGGGGGGGTGGGAGTTAGAATAAAGTAGATAATTAAATGGTAAATATGTTCCATATAATGGTATCCATATGTTTAATTAACTAGTGGGCTTATTGACCTTTAGGCATTGCTTCCAACAAATATATATTAATTTGGAACATAAGTATGTCTTGTATGAGCAACCTGAACTCTGGCCCATATGGGATGAAAACATATAAACTGACATGCAACCATATAAATCTCAAAGTGCTGGTTATCTGAGCAGTATTTTAAACAAGGACCCGCCTCGTGTTATGCATGAAAGCCTAGCAGCCTCTTAAATACGAGTAGGGACTTTAGGAGGAAATTAAGACTGCCGTCGGGCAAGGGCCCTTTGCCCAGCGGCAGTAAGCGTAAAACTGTTTCAATCCCATTCAGGCATTAATTATAAGCAGTAGGTATATAAGCGGCTTAACCCTAATCAAGGCTAATCCTGTTATACTGCAGCTAGATTATTATATCCTATGTCCTATGACTGTAAACACTTATGAGCACAATAAAGGAAAGCAGAAAATATTCATATTAAAGTTATGTCCGGCACCCCATGGGAAAATAGGAACATATATAATAAACAGTATGACATAGGTAATTGGGTAATAACTTTAGAGTATATAATATAATATTTGAGGATCAGGACATGTCAACCACAAGAAACAGCCAAGCACAATGACAAAGTTCTTTGTCCGAGTTTGTGTTCACTCTTATCAGTCTGCAGCCTGCGTGTAGAATAAAGCAGTGGGCCGATATATTAAAGGGAGAAATATGAAGGAAAATGGAGCATTATATAGCTCAAAAACTTAGAGGGCCACAGTTATCACATAAGTAAAAGTAAGTGTCAGTGTGGTAACGCAGGGCTCCAATATGAGAAATATGTCACCCAATGCCAGAGCGTAAGATTATGCCTGCTGTTTGTGCTGACCATACTGACCAGCTATGCGCTGCTCTCATCATATGAGCTTCCACATGGAGGTCTAACACAGTAGGGAACCGGATCAGTTTAGCGTTGCGGATGCTCCAGGGCTCACATGCGGACTCCTCTAAGGTGTATGGCGCCTGCAGCTCAGCACCGCTCCACTCTGTAAGTTCTGATGGCACGCTAGACAAGGGCTCCTAGGAGCAAGAGGCAGACAAGGGTTGCGGTGGCTCGTATTCATCCAGCTCCGGTTCTGAGTCTTCTGATGTGGCTCAACATAGTAAAACTGAGTTTCCGCTGTGGAGTTATGAATATCGGCGTCTGTGTTAAGCATGCCGCCTCCCGTTTTGCATATTTCCTGGCCAGGATCCAACAGAGTTAGGGTGATATGCGTAGCGGTTGTTTTAGCAGAGACCCTGGTCAGCTGAGTCTCTAGGAACCGGCAGGATGCCTCGATGTAGCTCAAAGCTATTGACTCCCAATCCACGGCCGCCGCCATTTTAGATAGGTAGATTTTTCTTGCCTGCTTTTTCCCGTGGGGAGACCAGTGGTACTACTGATGGCAAGGCTTCTGAGGTTGTCTCAGCAGGCCAGTTCAGTTCAATGAGCTGGATATATTCAAAAGCTGAAATGTGGCACAATTAAACTGCCAGCTTCGCCACCGCCGCTACTGAATTTTCAACAGCTGCGCCACCAGACTGTATCTTCTGGGCCACACTGTGAGGCTTAAGTCAGGGTTAAATGAAGTATGTAGGTGCCCAGGCTTGGTTAGTAGGCAGCTTTATAGTTGAGAGACATAGCTGCACTCAGTCTTGCTGTAAAATCATACTTTAGATCATGGTATAACTCCAAAATACAAACTTTAGAGTCAGAGCTCTTGCAGCATGCGACCTGCCATTTAGGTAGTTGGCTCCGCCCCCCGTGGCATTTGTTTTTAGACACTGACACATTGCTTAAATTATTCAATTAGTTTACACTGTTGAAATTGCTCACATATTTAATGTAGCCTTAGCGATGTTTTATCCATCACAGAGGACATGCAATCTGCTGCTTTTTCCAATTTCCTGGGTCTGGATTGCCTTAAATTAGCCGATGTCGGCTGGATTGTTGCTGGTTGCCATGCCAACTGAGTTGGATATACTTGCTCGCAACATATGATTGTAAGTCCCTCCACTGCCCAATGTTTGTTAGGGATGGTAGTGTCCACGGCTCTTTCCCCGTTATGATAGGCATGACACTTTGGTTGCCACAATTGGCTGTTATACAGCTATATTTCGATCTTGGCTGATTTTGTTTACAGTTGCCATGGTTGCCCTAATGGACAGATTGGCCCGTGTATCCTACTTGGCCACCATTTAAATATAATATCAGGTGTATCCGCATAATATTTATCCAGCATTACGGCATATTATATATTAGGTCTTGTTGCACATATTTATATTTATTTATTTATCCATCTGTCCCCGCTGGTATTTTTTGGCTTCCCTGTCACTATGGTTACTATGGTTACCTAACCAGCAATGATTGCATAGTGGCACATCGGTTTATTATACCTTGTTATTTATTGTTTATTTTTTTCAGGTATGCCTGTTATTTTGCATTCTGGCCTTTTTCGCATTGATTTGGAAGTGTTTATGTTTTTATAACATTATTATTTTGTCAGCCGATTATCACGCTGACACGGCTGTCTACTCCTCCCCTGGGGGGGTGGCAAACGTGTAGAACGTGCACGTAACGGCTGTTGGGTATTTAAGTCTTGGTGGTGGGAAATGCAATTGTTGTTTTTCTGTTTGTCTGAGGACAAGCTAGTTTGGCTAGAAAACGTTCACAAATAAAGTGAATTTACAAGTAAGTCCTTAGGAGTGCACTTTCTTCTATTCATCTATATATATATACAGTGCCCTCCACTCCTCTACTAATATTGGCACCCTTGGTAAATATGAGCAAAGAAGGCAGTGAAAAGTTGTCTTTATTTTTTAACCTTTTGATCTTTGATTAAAAAAATATGCAAAAATACTCTACTCTCATGGATATCAACCAATTGCAAACACAACACAGGTTTATTAAAAACAAAGTCTTTCTGAAATATATGTGTGGCAAAATTATTGACACCCCTATGAATTCATATGAGAAAAATAATATTTGAAGTATATTCCCATTTATATGTAAAATTTTTTAGTACACCTGAGTAACTAGGATCAGGAAATTGTTCAACCATGACTTCCTGTTTCACAGTGGTATAAATATGAGGTAACACATAGGCCAAATTCCTATAGTCATTCATCACAATGGGTAAGACCAAGGAATATAGCTGTGATGTGCAGAAAAAGGTTGTTGCGCTTCACAAAATAGGAAGTGGTTAAAAGAAAATAGCAAAAGCTTTGAAACTGCTTATTTCCACCATCAGGGCAATAATTAAGAAGTTCCAGTCAACTGGAAATGTTATGAATCAACCTGGAAGAGGAAGTGTGTCTATATTATCTCAACGCACTGTGAAGAGGATGGTTCGAGTGGTCAAAATATCTCCAAGGATCACAGCTGGAGAACTGCAGCCGTTAGTTGCGTCTTGGGGTCAGAAAGTTTCCAAAATTACAAGCCGACATTACCTACATCACCACAAGTTGTTTGAAAGGGTTTGAAGAAAAAACACCTCTACTCTCATCCAAAAACAAACTCAAGCATCTTCAGTTTTCCTGACACTATTGGAACTTCAAATGGGATCGGGTTCTATGGTCAGATGAAACCAAAATAGAGTTTTTCGGCAATGAGCACCAGAAGTGTGTTTGGTGCACAAAGAGAGGTAGCCATATGGAAAAGTGCCTCATGCCCACAGTTAAATATTGGGGTGGCTCTTTAATGTTTTGGGGCTGTTTTTCTGCTAGAGACCTGGACATTTTGTTAGGATACATGGCATCATGGACTCTATCGAATATCAACAGATATTAAATGAACTGCCTCAGCCAGAAAGCTTAAAATGGGCTGTGATTGGATCTCCAACAGAACAATGATCCAAAATATACATCAAATGTAGTCACCAATCAGCAAGAGCTACCCAGGGTTGTGAACCAAAAATGGTCCGGCTCGTAAGCTTATAATTCCTGCTTTTTCAAATAAAGATACAAAGAGAACAAAGAAAATGTAATAATAGGAGTAAATTAGAAATTTGCTCAAAATTGCATGCTCTATATGAATCACGAAAGAAAAAAATTGGCTTTATACCAACATGAGGGCTAGTTTTGTTATCTGCAGACAGACTCAAGCCTGGATTGGTTCCTCCAAATAAGTGGTGGGTGGAGTTTGGCTTTTGAAAACAACTGCAGCAAATAATGTTAATTTTAAAAATGTTTAGACTTGGCTAAAATATTATTCTATAGCAAGAGAGCAGAAGGTCTTGTAATTACATGTTTACTGCCCCTTTAATCCACTCATGACATAACCTGGGTGGGTTAGGGGAGTTGGAGCTTGTCTTGGCAGGGATTGTGTAGTCCATAAAGACATTTGCCCTGGGTGGAGATGCTGTCAGTTAATAATGTGCATCCAAACTGCATTTCCCATCTGCCCTTCAGGACTGGGAGATCAATGCTGAGTTAGGCAAACTTGTGTGTAGGGTCAAGAGTGTTTTGTGCGCAGAGCCATAACTGTCCTAGGTGATCTGAAGGCCAAGGTTGGGTGTGTCATAGATGGAGTTAGCCAGCCCATGGAAATAGTCAAGGCAGTCCCTGGCTTCACTTTAGAAACCAGGACATTTACATAAAAGGTGACATTTTTGCGATGAACAGTGGGGCAGAACTCCTAAAACATGACAATCCTGCAGTATTTGGACAGAAGGGAGCTCTCAAAGTATAGAGAAACTGTATGAGAAATATTCCACTGAACAGATGGAACACAGATCAGTATGATGGATCTATAAATATCCCCATTGTGCACACAAGCACAGCATCAGTATAAAGAGCTTTTTATCAGCTCAGTTCCAGCAACCATGGTGGGATCCATACCTATAAAAACTTTATAAAAACTAACATGTTTAAGTGATGTAGTATGTCTGTGAGTCAGTAAATGTATTATAAGGGGATAAGTTATTGGCATTGTTAATACACATTGGTATAGTTCATTTTAATTATATTCCAAGTAATTAAACATAGAGAAAATCATATGACTTTTCTTAGCAACCACAATCTAATTTTAAGGCTTAGTTGAGGGTTGTTGTTTTATCTTGTTAAATTTATTAAGTACAAAACGATCCATCAAGCCATAGCAACCAGTTTATTAAAAACAGCCCTTCTGCTCCTAGTGTGGAAAAAATAATGTTCTAAAATTAATATATTCATTGTAATTTAAATCTGAGCCCTTATGTGTTTTGAACTTGTCTACCCAGTAGCCAATCACAGGTTGCATTGGAGGATTTCAACCATTTCTTTTTAAGCAGCTATTTATTTACTGGTGATATGCTTCTAATTACTTTAAAGGGACAGGAAAAGTCAAAATTAAACTAAATTAAACTTTTATGATTCTGATAGATATACTCAGCACTAGTATTTGCATCTCTAACTAACGGCCAGATTACGAGTTGTGCGTTATGAGCTGTGCGGTGCTACTGTGCTGTTTTTTCTCACCGCTCACTTACATGCAGCGCTGGTATTACAGGTTTTTACAAACCTGGCGTTAAAAGGCAATAAGTGAGCGTTGAGCAAAATTGTGCTCCATACCGCACTTCACTTTATTGCACTACTACCAGCGCTGCTTAAGTGAGCGGTGAGCTTGTCGTATGTGCTCGTGCACGATTTCCCCATAGAAATCAATGGGGAGAGCCGGCTGAGAAAAAGTCTAACACCTGCAAAAAAGCAGCGTAAAACTCAGTAATGCAGCCCCATTGATTCCTATGGGGAAACACATTTTATGTTTACACCTAACACCCTAACATGAACCCTGAGTCTAAACACCCCTAATCTTACACTTATTAACCGCTAATCTGCCGCCCCTGACATCGCCGACACCTACATTATTCTTATTAACCCCTAATCTGCCGCTCCAGACACCGCCACCACCTACATTATACTTATTAACCCCTAATCTGCTGACCCAAACATCGCCAACACCTACATTATATTTATTAACCCCTAATCTCCCACCCCCAATGTCGCCGCAACCTACCTACACTTATTAACCCCTAATCAGCCGACGTCTTCTTCGGAATGAATATCACTTTAAGTGATGTCATCCAAGATGGCGTCCCTTAGATTCCGATTGGCTGATAGAATTCTAGCAGCCAATCGGAATTAAGGTAGAAAAAATCCTATTGGCTGATGCAATCAGCCAATAGTATTGAACTTCAATCCTATTGGCTGATCCAATCAGCCAATAGGATTGAGCTTGCATTCTATTGGCTGATTGGAACAGCCAATAGAATGCCAGCCAATCCTATTGGCTGATTGCATCAGCCAATAGTATTTTTTCTACCTTTATTCCGATTGGCTGATAGAATTCTATCAGCCAATCGGAATCTAAGGGACGCCATCTTGGATGACGTCACTTAAAGTTATATTCATTCCGAAGAAGACGTTGTTTGAAGAGGATGCTTCGCGACGGATGTCTTGAAGATGGAGCCGCTCCGCATCGGAAGGATGAAGATAGAAGATGCCGTCTGGATGAAAACTTCTGCTCGTCTGGAGCACCGCTTCTGCCCGTCTGGAGGACCACTTCTGCCAGCTTCCTTGAGGACATATTGCCGCTTGGATGAAGACTTCTCCCGGTAAGTGAATCTTCGGGGGTTAGTGTTAGATTTTTTTAAGGGTGTATTGGGTGGGTTTATTTTTTAGGTTAGGGCTTTGGGCCTGCAATAGAGCTAAATGCCCTTTTAAGGGCAATGCCCATCCAAATGCCCTTTTCAGGACAATGGGGAGCTTAGGTTTTTTTAGTTAGGCTTTTATTTGGGGGGTTGGTTGTGTGGGTGGTGGGTTTTACTGTTGGGGGGTTGTTTGTATTTTTTTTTTACAGGTAAAAGAGCTGATTTCTTTGGGGCAATGCCCTGCAAAAGGCCCTTTTAAGGGCTATTGATAGTTTAGTTTAGGCTAGGGGTTTTTTATTTGGGGGGGGGGATTATTTTGATAGGGCTATTAGATTAGGTGTAATTAGTTTAAAGATCTGCAATTTGTTTTTTATTTTCTGTAATTTAGTGTTTGTTTGTTTTTTATGATTTAGCTAATTTAATTTAATTTATTTAATTGTATTTAATTTAGTTAATTTATTTAATTGTAGTGTAGTGTTAGGGGTTATTGTAACTTAGGTTAGGTTTTATTTTACAGGTAAATTTGTATTTATTTTAGCTAGGTAGTTATTAAATAGTTAACTATTTAGTAACTATTCTATCTAGTTAAAATAAATACAAACTTGCCTGTAAAATAAAAATAAACCCTAAGATAGAAACAATGTAACTATTAGTTATATTGTAGCTATCTTAGGGTTTATTTTATAGGAAAGTATTTAGTTTTAAATAGGAATAATTTAGTTAATTATAGTAATTTTATTTAGATTTATTTAATTTATATTTAAGTTAGGGGGTGTTAGGGTTAGACTTAGATTTAGGGGTTAATACATTTAATATAGTGGCGGCGACATTGGAGACAGCAGATTAGGGGTTAATAAATGTAGGTAGGTGTCGGCGATGTTGGAGGCAGCAGATTAGGGGTTAATAAATATAATGTAGTTGGCGGAGATGTTGGGGGCATCAGATTAGGGGTTAATATATATAATGTAGGTTGCGGCGATGTCTGGAGCGGCAGATTAGGGGTTAATAAGTATAATGTAGGTGTCAGCGATGTTAGGGGCGACAGAATAGGGGTTAATATTTAACTAGTGTTTGCGAGGCGGGAGTGCAGCGGTTTAGGGTTTAATATGTTTATTCTAGTGGCGGCGATGTCCGGAGCGGCAGATTAGGGGTTACAATTTTTATTTTAGTATTTGTGATGAGGGAGGGCCTCGGTTTAGGGGTTTACAGGTAGTTTATGGGTGTTAGTGTACTTTTTAGCACTTTAGTTATGAGTTTTATGCTACAGCGTTGTAGTGTAAAACTCATAACTACTGACTTTAGAATGCGTTAGGAATCTTGTAGGTAGAGGGTGTGTCGCTCACTTTTTGGCCTCCCAAGACAGACTCGTAATACCAGCGCTATGGAAGTCCCATAGAAAAAAGGGTTTATGAAGTTTCCGTAAGTCGGTTTGCGGTAAGGCCAAAAAAGTGTGCGGTGCCCCTAAACCTGCAAGACTCCTAATAGCAGCGGTAATGAAAAAGCAGCGTTAGGACCTGCTTTTTCAGCTTACCGCAAAACTCATAATCTAGCCGTAAGTATGTGTGCTATAATTTTGTGGCCTCAGAAAAAAAGTGGAACTAAAAATGTGTGCTTTGGGGACAACAGGTAGGTAAGCAAAAAATAGCCCTCTGGACCAGGGCCGTCTTTAATATTGACTGGACCCTGGGCAAACATTTTCTTGCCCCCCCCCCCCCCACATGCAATTTCGAATTTCGATCTCCACCCCAACATCCCAAAAATCTACTAAATCAATTTAATTTATATTTTTCTATTTTTTTTTAATTATTAGCCCAAAAGTGGATCATCCACTGCTGGGCTAATCATTTAAAAAAAAAAAAATTAAAAATTAAATAAATTGCAATATGTGAAACTGAACCTAAGCAGTACTAATAAGTAAATAAATATATACATTCCTCCACTGTGGATTAATTTAATATTCTTTTGAATGTGATTCTGGTGTGAGGTTAGCTGGTTTAAGAGATTTAGGGCAGCCAACAGGAGCAAAGCAAGGTAAAGACTGAGGAGGAAGCATGGAGGTGCAGACAAATATAAGTTTACTGACTGGAACAGCAGAACTACTATGGGAAGCTGTAAAAACTGAGACAGAGAGAAACAAAACTATAAAAATAAACCTTACCTTAATGTATGAAGTATCAGCATGACATTGTACATCAGCCACAGCAGCACATGTCACTTCTCTGCTAGGAACAAATTCTGATGCAGTGACCTTTTCTGATGCAGTGAGATTTGCTGGATGCTGAGTTAGGGCTTAGCATTCAGTGCTGCACAGTGCACATCTAAAACAGCACCTGGCACTAGCTTGGCATGTCATATGACACCGGCACATTCTGGCACAGTTTCTCACAAATAAATATAAGCAGAGAACTTTTGACTGTGACAGTATTAGGACTGACTGTGTGTCCCCCCATGTCACATGACATCAGCAGCCTGGCATGAACTTTTAAAAAAAAAATATATATTTTTTTTCTTTAGGAATCTTGGGCCCCTCAACAAAGACTGGGCCCTGGGCAGCTGCCCCTTTTGCCCTGTGTTAAAGACGGCCGTGCACTGGACAGTAGGACAGCAGACAGAGGGTACTGTGCAACCTTACCTAAATCTGCCACTGCACCACTTAGTGGACACATTTAGTAAATACATTTTTATTTGTGACTATAATAGCTGTATATTTATTTGCGGCCAATGCTTCTAAAATATTGACCTGCAGTCCCCATGCGTTAGGAAGTAGGTCATCACTAATTATGAGCGAGAGTGGCATGCAATTTATCTATTTAAAAATACTTAGAACATATTCCCCTATATGAATAACGTTTTAATTTGAAATATTTATACTACATACTCATTTAAACACTTTAAATATGAATATTGCATAAATATGATTTTACATGTTTCCAGCTACTTAACTGCAAAGGGCTCCAATGCACACACACACACACAAACACACACACATATATATATATATATATATATATATATATATATATATATATATATATATATATATAATGTATGTATACATGTATATTTATGTTTTTATATGTGTATATGTCTATAAATACATATACAGAAAAGAAGATACAATACCACACCCCTTGTAAAAACTGGATACTTTTCAAAATAGTTTAAAAAAGTTAACGTAACAAAGAACAGTGACAGCCTGCCACAAATGTTGGGAGAGAGCGCAGCACACAGGCTTACGCGTTTCGGCAGACTGCCGTAATCATAGCCTGGTGTGTGTCTATCCTACAGGTCCTTAAAAACCCCTAAAAGTATGCTAATAGGGTAAAAAATGCACTAACTCCACCTTCTAATAATGGGCACTCAAGGAATAGCTGCAACAGAAACTTAACTCTTTGTGTTAACCCCATTCTCTTATATGGGCTTAATAGTGTGATGTAACTTCTTAACAGAAAGGGCTTACATTCACAGATTCTATTCTTGACATTTCACACTTTGCACACAAGTTAACATTCATATATGTCAGAAATTATATAAATCTAAATCTAAAATATATGCCATTTGGTATATGATTCTGGATTTTATAACTGTTGGAATAACCCTATTTCTAAATTCCTATTACAACTTCCTAGTAGGAAGAGATTAAACCTCAAATATGTGGAACCCAGCTGATAGATCTACCATATATACCTATTTATAATGTTAACTTTTAGTAGAGATTATTTGAGGAAAAGATTCTTATCAATTTAGTTTGTTATCAAAAGACAGTACATGTTCTAGTTATGATCACCTGAGGTTAAAGTGAATGTAAATTTTGATGCTAAAGTGCCCTGTTTTTAAAACTTTGATTAAAAACAGGGGCACTTTAATTCATCAAAATTTACATTTTACTCCTGTTGTGAAAAAAAACTTACCTTTTAATCTTCACAGCAGCTCCAGCTTTCTCCGGTCTCACAAGCCATTTCTGATGTCAGAAATGATTGATAGTTCATCCTCCAATCACAGCTTCTCCCCCCCCGGGGGAATCAGTGTCTGATTCAAAGCTGTGATTGGAGGAAGCTGGATGCCTAATTTTAGACCCAGGAAGAGGCTTTGAAATGGGTGGAGGAAGCTGGAGCTGCTGTGAAGATTAAAAGGTAAGATTTTTTCACAGCAATGAGTGAAATGTAAATTTTTGATGAATTAAAGTGCCCCTGTTTTTAATCAAAGTTTTAAAAACCGGGCACTTTAGCATCAAAATTTACATTCACTTTAAAGGAAATTTATTCAAGGAATTTAGTTTGTTCACATCTCAGGCATACATGGGTGCATACCAAAGTGCACTAAATTGTGCCTTATAGCCATGCACTCCTACCCATCTAAGATACGAAAAAAGGGAGGTTATCCTATTCCCAATAGTTTATTATGTCGTATCTGGAGTTGAGACCCTCTGGAATCCTAGTTCTGAGTCTCAAAATCCAGAACATTTCTCTTTTCGCCAAAAGTTTATCTAAATCTCCTCCCCTTTTGGGGACCTTTACTTCCTCAATAGCACACCATTTAAGTGTGCCAATATCACCATTGTGATTTTCTGTAAAGTGTCGTACTAGGGGTGTTTGTGATTTACCTCTCGTAAGGGTAGATATGTGTTCACGTATCCGTGTTTTAATGTCCCTAGAGGTGAGACCTATGTATTGCACTTTGCACACTTGGCATGTCAACATGTATATTACACTCGCAGTTGTGCAATTCATACAAGTTTTGATCTCAAAAACCTCTCCTGTCACCTGGGATTTAAATTTTTTCGTTTTGTCTAGGTACTCACATGGTTTACATTTCTTGTGACCGCATTGATACATGCCTCTGCTGGTCATCCGAGTACTTTGTATTTTGGTTTGTGACTTTAATTCTGTAGGTGATAGTAGTGACCCCAAAGTGGGACATTTCCTTGAGCTGCATCTAATGCCTTTCTTGACCACGCTGATCAGTTTTTCGTCAGCGGCCAAAATGGGGAAATGTTTTCGTATGATATTCGCAATCTCTGGGAACTGGGCACTATAACTGGTGACAAAAGTCACACCTTTAAAGTCTTCTTTCCGTTCCTGTCTTTCTCTGAGGAAGTTTTTTCTAGACATAGGTTCTGCCTGCATTCGAGCTTTTCTGATTATTTTACGAGAATAACCTCTCTCTTTCAGTCTTTGTTCTAGGGCAGCTGCCTCCTGATGGTAATCTCCATCTTTAGAGCAATTCCTTTTAAGGCGAATGAATTCGCCTTTGGCTACAGCTGCTGCCGTATGCCTAGGATGGCAGCTCCTGCAATGCAGTAGTTTGTTGCCACTAATAGGCTTTCTATATACTCTGGTACTGACCTTGTTGTCCTTTGTACCCATCAGTACCAAATCAAGATAGTTAATCGAAGTGGAACTGTATTCATGAGTGAAACTCATGCCCACATCGTTGTCATTTAGGCTTTCAACAAAGCTCTTGATGTCAGTGGGATCTCCCTTCCAGATAAACAGGAGATCGTCTATGTATCTTCCATACATGACGATTCGATCCTTATAGATGTTTCTATCTCCAAAGATGTGGAAGAACTCCCACCAACCTAAAAATAGGTTGGCGTAAGGGGGGGAAAACTTGGCCCCCATCGCTGTTCCACATCTCTGGAGATAGAAAACATCTTGGAACTGGAAGAAGTTATGGGTCAAAAGATAACTGGTCACCCTTAGAACAAAGTCCTGAAATTCTCTCGAATATTCCGAATAATTCCTAAGGAAGAATTTTATAGCCCGTAGGCCTTCCCCATGAGGGATAGAGGAGTATAAGGACACAGCGTCCACTGTTATCCAATGATAGTCCTGGTCCCACTTTTGTGTTTCCATCATACTAATAACATGCTTTGTGTCCTTAATATATGATGGGAGTAATTTGACAAATGGTTGAAATACAGTGTCTAACCACTGGGAGAGATGTTCTAAAAGAACCGCTTATGCCGCTTACTATGGGACGACCCTGTACATCTTTGAGTGACTTATGGACCTTAGGTAAGTGATGGAACAGGGGTATTCTTGGATTTTCTACCATCAGAAATTCCATGGTTTTAATGTCAATACACCCCTGCTCCATCCCATCATCCAATAGGTCACGTAATTCCCTCTTATAGGTTTCAGTGGGGTCCCTCGGCAGTATGGCATAGTTTCTTTCATTGCATAATTGTCTTAAGGCCTCTTTAATATAGACCTCTCTATCCTGGACTACTATTGTCCCCCCTTTGTCCGCATACTTGATGACAATTTCTTTGTCATCTTGCAGCTGTTTCAATGCTATCCTCTCTTCACCTTTTAAATTTTGTCTAGTGGGAACGGTGCTGTCTTTAAGGGCAATAAGGTCACTCTCCACTCTATTAAAGAAGGTCTCGATAATACTCCCTCTACTCTGTATGGGATAAAACACAGACTTTGGTTTGAAACTATACCCTTTATTTATGTGACCACAATCACTCCTTGCATCAAATTGTAAGCTTTGTAATGTTACCTCATCACATCTTTCTTGAAAGGTTAATTTTATAGGCTCAATTTCCATATCTTTACATGTATAACCAGAGACGTTAGCCTCTTCCCTACCATCAAAGTGTTTTTTTAAAGTTATATTTCTCACCAGTTTGTTAACATCAATTATGGTCTGGAACACACTGAAGTCCGTGGTTGGAGAAAAAGATAACCCATATTGTAAAACATTGTATTGTGCCTCAGTAAGATATTTCTTGGATAGATTAATCACGTTACCTATTTGTACTTCGTCTGTGTTTTCTGGCCCCTTAATTGGTACCTCTCTTGTGCTATCTTTGTATTGGGAACTGTCTTCAATGCTGTGTCCATACGAAAAACCTGCTAGATTTCCATGGCTTCAGCCCCTTGTGTTTCCCTATTCGTGGGTGCGTATCTGGTTTCTCCCTGTTTCGAATTTGTTTTTCTCTGCTCCCTTGCTCCTATCATAGGTGTAGTAATGTTTGCTGTATTTTCTGTGGTATTTTTTAAAATACCTGTGTATACAACTGGGGCATCATCATTATCTGATGATTTGTCATCTGTAGAGTACCCTTTTTCACCTTCTGATGCACTGTCTGAAAAATAAACTGCCTTTGAGCTATTTCTACCCTTTTTCCCTTTGTTTTTGTTCTTTTTTTGTTTATTTGAGTTACCATGTCTGTTTTGAATGCGCTTTTCTGTTCCAGATATACACTGTTTTATTCTCATAGTCTGACTTATTCCTCAGGTATTTTGTGTGTTTATTCTCCATGACTATCTTTTTATTATTGGCTACAGTGTTCCTCAAAATACTGTCAAATTTCTGAAAATCTACATCTTCCCTTCTTTTATTCATTTCAAACTGTGTGTCATCAATCTGTTTTCTAATATCTATTAACTGTTTTTGTTTGTATTCTACTAACATCAACATCAGCCTTGATGAGCACTCTGAGAGCACTTCATTCCAGGACTCAATAAATTCACAGTCATTAATGTCCACTTCGAAAGTAGGAAACTTAAAAATTCGGAGACCCCTGGGTATCATTTTAAGCCTCATATATCTGTTAAGAGTCCATAAGTCCCATTGTAATCTTGTTTCCTTCAGAAGTAATCTTTCCATGGCATCAAATAGACTGCTGAGTGTTAGTATCCTTTTATCATTAGAAAAAATCATGTCACAGTCAATAGTATTGGTATTCCTTGCTGCCGCTGGCATTAGAGCAAAAAACTGTTGCTGCTGGCTGCTGTCCATCTTTGCTATCTTGTTATGTTATTTTATTCCGCTCCTAATACACTTAAATAGCTGATCCTTAGTGCTTAGCCGTGAGCACTACAGTAAACTAATACAAAGTCCAGAAAAAATAGGATCAGTTAATGCGGGACTTTACCTTTAAATTTCACTAGTGTCCATTGGATATGACAAAATTTGGACAATATAAGCATTAATAGTCCATACTCGTGTGTTACACTTTATATAACACTTTATATAACCACAACAGCAGTACCCCCCACAGCCATATTAATTCATGGACTGAACAGTATAGGAAAAAGTCAATTAGGCTTGTCTTGTCAGAAGGTTTACGGCTTGAGTGGGATAAGACTTATAACATTCTTGTCACTAATATGCTTCTCATCCTGTGACACCTTGTTGTAAACAGTCACATAGCAATTCACTTACCCACTCCGCCGCTTTTCCTCGTCCTCCTCTCTGCTAGACTCTTACCGCCCGTTGTTTCCTGTCTGCTGACGTCACCGCTTGTGGGAGTGCGACTCACTCTGGCCGTGATTGGCTGTTGCGCTGCGTATCGCGTCCGGTCTGTGTCCGCCTTTCACTTACATCCGGTAGGTTCCTTTACTTGTCTTTTTCCAATCGCACACCTTGAGGATGTTTAGGGGGTTAACTGCGTTGCATTTATTCAAAATAGTTTAAAAAGTTAAAGTAACAAAGAACAGTGACAGCCTGCCACAAATGTTGGGAGAGAGCGCAGCACACAGGCTTATGCGTTTCGGCAGATTGCCGTAATCATAGCCTGGTGTGTGTCTATCCTACAGGTCCTTAAAAAACCCTAAAAGTATGCTAATAGCGTAAAAAAATGCACTAACTCCACCTTCTAATAATGGGCACTCAAGGAATAGCTGCAACAGAAACTTAACCCTTTGTGTTAACCCCATTCTCTTATATGGGCTTAATAGTGTGATGTAACTTCTTAACAGAAAGGGCTTACATTCACAGATTCTATTCTTGACATTTCACACTTTGCACACAAGTTAACATTCATATATGTCAGAAATTAAATAAATCTAAATCTAAAATATATGCCATTTGGTATATGATTCTGGATTTTATAACTGTTGGAATAACCCTATTTCTAAATTCCTATTACAACTTCCTAGTAGGAAGAGATTAAACCTCAAATATGTGGAACCCAGCTGATAGATCTACCATATATACCTATTTATAATGTTAACTTGTATTAGAGATTATTTGAGGAAAAAATTCTTATCAATTTAGTTTGTTATCAAAAGACAGTACATGTTCTAGCTATGATCACCTGAGGTTAAAGGAAATTTATTCAAGGAATTTAGTTTGTTCACATCTCAGGCATACATGGGTGCATACCAAAGTGCACTAAATTGTGCCTTATAGCCATGCACTCCTACCCATCTAAGATACGAAAAAAGGGAGGTTATCCTATTCCCAATAGTTTATTATGTCGTATCTGGAGTTGAGACCCTCTGGAATCCTAGTTCTGAGTCTCAAAATCCAGAACATTTCTCTTTTCGCCAAAAGTTTATCTAAATCTCCTCCCCTTTTGGGGACCTTTACTTCCTCAATAGCACACCATTTAAGTGTGCCAATATCACCATTGTGATTTTCTGTAAAGTGTCGTACTAGGGGTGTTTGTGATTTACCTCTCGTAAGGGTAGATATGTGTTCACGTATCCGTGTTTTAATGTCCCTAGAGGTGAGACCTATGTATTGCACTTTGCACACTTGGCATGTCAACATGTATATTACACTCGCAGTTGTGCAATTCATACAAGTTTTGATCTCAAAAACCTCTCCTGTCACCTGGGATTTATATGTTTTCGTTTTGTCTAGGTACTCGCATGGTTTACATTTCTTGTGACCGCATTGATACATGCCTCTGCTGGTCATCCAAGTACTTTGTATTTTGGTTTGTGACTTTAATTCTGTAGGTGATAGTAGTGACCCCAAAGTGGGACATTTCCTTGAGCTGCATCTAATGCCTTTCTTGAACACGCTGATCAGTTTTTCGTCAGCGGCCAAAATGGGGAAATGTTTTCGTATGATATTCGCAATCTCTGGGAACTGGGCACTATAACTGGTGACAAAAGTCACACCTTTAAAGTCTTCTTTCCGTTCCTGTCTTTCTCTGAGGAAGTTTTTTCTAAACATAGGTTCTACCTGCATTCGAGGTATACATATATACAGTCACATATAAATACATACATATTTTCGTACACAAATATAAACATATATATATATGTTTCATGATGAAGCGACCAAAATCGTATCGAAAATGCGCCAGGCCAAGCCCCCTCATTTGAATCAGATCAGTGTGTAGTGCTACAGCACGTTTGAACTTAGATTCTCTCCTGTGTGTTATTTGTTTTTACAGTTTCTAACCGTAACGTTTTATTGCAAACAAATGTTTATTTTCTTGTAATAAAATTCCCCTTATACTGTCACATTCGTGTCCTCTGTGGTCTAATCCAACTATTTGTTTTGAACATACAAGACATAACGGGGAACGAGTACAGGATAACGCTCCATCTCTTGTTGAAACAAGAGCCAGGATTTCCATCTGTAGAGGAACAGATGCTTAACACCCCCCCCTCGCTGAAAGGGACTAAGATAGCACTCATTCCTACTACTAAAGGGTATAACGTAAAAAATATAAACTTTAATCGTGTAAATACTAAAAACAGGGAGAAACCCTGACCCTATTATATTACACCCACTCCCAGTAAAACATATACCTGTTATGGGGTAAAATCGCACTGATAGTAGTGATGTAAATCATGAAACTGGCAATAGTACATCACTAGTGACTCGGAGTCATACTGCATGAACAGTTTAATAATTGTTGTTGGTATTGATGTAGTGCAACATATTTAATGGTTATGTGACTTACACATTGTACACAGCACCGGTGGGCCAAATATAGCTCCCCTGATTTGCACTGTGACTGTAGTACACATTACAGCAATTTGTTCAAGATGACAGGCACTAAGTTCCTAGTGATGGGATTCCATATGGCGATAGATTTGATTAGGTACATGTAACAAACTTCACTTATATGAGGTGTCAGTTGTTGAGCATTACTATTTCACTACTTGAGATTACTTAGCCATTCATAAGTTAGTGGCAATAGATATAATAGGTCTATTATTATCAGCCTTTTTTGTTACCAGTTAGCTGTATTAAACTAGCCTTTTGTATCACTATTTTGATTGATCAGTGTATGGACACGGACATTTTAACTTATGCAGGTACTTAAATAAGTTTGGCTCCTTTAAGACACTTCAGCAGGCTTAAATCATATCGAGAAATCGCTATTAGTTATGTCCCTTATAACTTCGCAATTGTCATCTTTTGATGTCAGTTTTCTCCACATTATACCATTATTTTATAGAGTGTGGAGGTTGATTTCTGTCGATTTATGTCCGCCGCCTCAGAGCAGGTGGACAGGTTATGGAGCAGCAGTCTTTAGACCGCTGATTCATAACTTGTGTTTCCGGCGAGCCTAAAGGCTGGCCAGAAACACGGGGCATCAAGCTCCATACGGAGCTTGATAAATATGCCCTAATATCTATAGGTATATTTTTAATATTTGATATAATAATTTCTTTGCTACCCATGCATACTAGAATAACACAATTACCATATGTACTTCTATTTCACCTGTCAAAAAATGGACAATCAAGTTAAAATATTGCAAGGTGTATATATATATATATATATATATAGATAAAAAGTTTTTAAAGTTTTTTCATACTAGATTTCGAAAGTATAGTAAAACTCAGCAGAAGAACACCGAAACTTCAAGAACAATAGCGTGTAATTGAATAAGAATTAATTTCATAATGATAGTGTGAACAATACAGTAATAAAAATAAAATGTACACCCAATGTAACTAAGTAAATATATTCAGCCAGGATCTCGGCACCCCCCCCCCCCCCCCCCGGGGACACCGGGTTAACAACAGCATGGAGGGGAATCTATTGCAGCAGGTACAAGCCCTATTGGAAGACTACGAGAAGCGCATATGTGACCGGTTTGACCGGCTTCTGGTAATAGCTGATACGCAGTGCAACGTAACAGAGACTGATGGGCTCATTATGGCGGGGGAGATTGGGCCTAGCTTCAGCTCACATAACAGCCCCGCGCAACTGCAGAGAAGTCGCATCACCACGGGGATTACTCTCTCACGGACCTTAGTGCCTAAGCTATTGGAGCCAACTGCGGTGTCGCAACAAGGGAACACATGCATTGAGGATGAACTCCTCATCACATCTAACTTTCAAGTTAGAGCCCGAACTGCCATGAGGGTCCTTACTAATGCCATAATGCATGCTGGTCCATCTTGCACGGAGCCGCTACAAATTATCACTGAACCGATCCCTTTGCAGGTCTGTAACACTTCTATACCTAGCGAGGCTGTACCGGGGGGGACAACTGACTCTCTCCAGTGCAACTTTATCCCAGCTTGGATACCGGAGAAAATTTACCCGATGTACCTGAAGTACTGTTCCTGTGGCAAGCTAGTCTGTAAAATCAGACGGGCAGGAGTGGGCTAGTCTGTGGTGTGTGCTCAGGGTGTCGGAGCATATTGTGGCTCAATTTTGACTGTTTGCTGCACATATATACTGACTCTCACAAAAGGAACTAACTTTACCTTTAATATGACCTGCTTTCTGCCTGACACCCTGTGTTTTCCAACGTTATACACAGGACAGACTTCGCGGCCATTATGACTACTGTGTGTGTTTCCTCTACTTAAAATTGTGCTTAGAGACCATACATGTACAGTGCTGCTGTACATGTGTTCCTTAGACAAATAATATATGTTTAACCAGTCCATGTTTCTTGAGGTCCCTGCAATTGAACACATAGATCGTATCTACCCTTTGCATATTCATGTATTTGTAATATATGTTTTGTTAGCATTAGTTAGATATTGGGACACCTCATTACTGTATAGGTCTAGGACCGTGTGGCATTATATAAATCTGATGTGCAACTCTAGTGTGACCATGTCATGGACCTTACCAAGCTATCGTAGGAGACCCTGAATCTCTTGACTGCGCACAGTACTGGCTATTGCCACTATAATGTTGGAAAGGGCAAAAGATGTTTATGTAATACATTTAAGGTAGACATTTAGATTAACTTTCTGAAGAAGCTTGCAGTATATCAGCCCTATTTCATCCACTCAAATTTCTCCTAAAGATTGCGAACACCTGCGGTTTCAGTCCCAGTCTGGTAGTGTCCCAGTAAATTACTCTCTACATTTCCCCTTCATTCTTTCTCTTTCTTTTTTCTGGCAGAGTTACACAGTCTCTGCCCTGTCCAAAGAGTTTTAGCTGCTCTTTGGGCCCTAAAAACAATAATATTGTCTCCTTTACATCTAGCCTGTTTGTTGATGCACTCCTAGATTGGTTCATCTTTAGCCTGAAGATAGTTAAAAATATGTTTGTTTATTGCTTTTTCTAAAGTGAATTAGATTGATATCTATATTGCTTATATGTCATCATCTTATATTGCATAATGTTCAAATGATGCTCATACAGGTTTAGTATGAGTCTACAGTTTACTTTATGTTTTCTCTCTAACTCTATATATGAACCTACTGTATCAATGATGTGTCCTCATTTATATCCTAGTTTTCAGATCCCTTAGCTGGATCTTTGTACCATTGACACTATGCAGATAAAGTAATTAAATGAGGCATAATGATGAGGGGTACTGTTCGAATTCAATAAGACAACACGGTGTATTCTGTTAACTAAGGTATAGAATTATATAATTAATGTCCCCTGCATTTTTGTATCTTGATATTGCCCTTCAATGTGTTAATGTTTGTAACTGTTTTGATTGCCTCAATAAAAACACTTTTTAAAAAAAAAAAAATATATATATATATATTCAGCCAGCATAAATTTTATTAAATCAATTTCAGGTAAAGAATACACAAATGAAGACCACTGATTGGTCCCCTACTAACCTGAATGACATCACCATAACTCCAATGTCAATCTGACTAAGGATGTTTCTGATTCGCTTAGGATTGAATAAGTGAGGGGGCTTATGCTATATACACTCTCGGACGCCGGCACGCATCACCTTTTGAGAAAGCCGTAACCTACACAGCGGAACATGTTAAGAGAGGGTTGTTAGATGTACAACACACTTTAACTTTTTAAACTAAAGCAAGGAGATTTGATACTAGTTTTGATTCAGAAATATTTTCTAAAATGAGCACTCTGTTGATCTGTATGCGAATTTATCGGAACATTCAGCTAAACGTATTTATTTAAGTTACAGTGTATTTAACTGTGGAACAATCCGCAGTATAAGGCAGACCTATGTAAAGGGTTACACCACACCCAAATTTATTTTAACGTGCAAACTAGTGGCAGTAGCTTTAGTTGTATAACCGTAAACAATATTTCAACACCAAGCAAATTGAACAACCACTAGAGCAGTGACTGTTTACGTGCAGGCATTCACAATACAAGACAATATTGATAGAGATGTACAAGAGTAACACTGGAGTAATAAAAGGTTGATCTATTTATGTATCAGTTTACAACTCTCTGTGATTTCACACAGCACTGTACACCAACCAACTGTGATATACACTCAATCTTTTTGTTGTAAGTTATTGTGCAACAATTTTACAATAAGTGTTTGGGATGTTTTAGGTGTTTAACCGTCAAAAATATTTAAATACAAATCAAACCGGAACAACCACTAGAACAGTGACCGCTTATTCCTAGGCATTCACAATACTATCTAATATTGTCAGAGGTGTATAAGATTAACACCGGATTAATAACAGGTTGATTTATTTATTTATTAGCCACCAACTTTCTGTAGGCTTTTATAACACTATATACCTACCTAATTTGAATAATACCAAATCGTTTTGTTGCAATTTATTTTGTAACAATTGTATAAGAGTGTTACATAATTACATCTATCTGTTAACCCTCTTTTTAAGTGAGATCTACTTCACAGGCACAATTTAGGAATTCAATATTTATCCCTTACCGAAACTTATTTCAACTTGACAAGTCACACAAATATAGGTTGACATTATACCCTATTGGTATAACGGATAATTTAAGCATTTTTTATATATTTGTTACTTGTGCTTACGTGAAGTTGTCAAACACCCTGTATAAAGTACCCTAGTGGTTGCTGTTACTCCATAAGACCTTGATACTTTAACTTTAATGGGTCCAGTGTTGACTGTTGTTTTACAATAGGTGTATCAGTTCTCATATACCAATTAAATACACTTTAAGATATTCTTTTATAATTATCATCAGATCTACAATAGTGCAGAAACAGTATTCTGATATTGCATCTCAGAATCTCTAGAGGCAACATCTTTCACCCCTTGTAAAATGTTGTATAGAACATAAGGGGACACTGAAGTGCTTTACATGTGCATACTTTTTAGTCAGACTTTCCTGACTCAATTCTGTGATATCCATTATTGCTATTCACGGCGAGTGTGCAGATTCCGGTGGCAGTCACCCGGCGCTTTGCTTGCTTCACTAGTGGGCGCCGTTAGTTGTCTAGGCAACCCACTGCCAATAAAATACTGTCAAAATAACATGAAAGAGTGATAACCGCATATCGTGCAGCTAAACCTCTAAATACATGAATACAAAAAACACAAAAACAAAGCCAATATGTCTAAACTCTGATAAAGCCAATTATTACCTCTGATTGCTATTTGTCCCTGTAATATTAAAAAGCATAATGTGAGTCAACCTGTAAGTCTATCTATCTGACTGCTCTCAACCTATATTTTTATAAAGGGAACAAACAGGAATAACTGCGCCTTTTAACAAAAACTTACTTATTGGAGCATTTTGATACAAATTATTTAGACTATATAAATTATATATATGCGAAAGAGGGCTATGTACTAGAAGACTCTAAAATACACAGTAAAGTGATTAAATGGGTGGCAACAGACAATATGTAATTACTAAATTAATTGACATGATACAGAGGACAGTACAGTCCAGATAAAGGAACAGACAGACAATTTATGTATGTGCTTAACAGCTGAGTGAAGGCAATAGTACACTAAAAAGAACTATAGAAAACAATAGAAAGCTATGCCATTCTATTTTCGTATTAAGGCCCTTTGGGCTCAAGGTCTCTAACTCGAAAGTCCATCTGGCTTTTCTTTGCATGAGGACCTTATTTCGATCGCCACCCCTGTGCAATGGGGGCACGTGGTCAATTATGGTGTATCGCAGGTCAGCCACACTGTGGCCACTTTGCAAGAAGTGACGTGCCACTGGTTGGTCAGTTTCTTTATTTTTTAAAGCTGTGCATATCGCGCTCCTATGATTGGCCATCCTGGTTCTCAGGTCATTGCTTTTCCCGACATAGAACAAACTGCACGGACAGTGCAATAAATATACCATATACTTAGTCGTACATTTTACTCTATGTTTAAGGTAATATTTCTTTCTATGTCTTGGGTGATGGAAGAAGTGACCTGCTTGTAACCCATTGCAAGTGGTACATCCGCTACATTTTTAGCAACCTAGTTTTGTCTCTTTGAGCCATGTCCTGGAACTGTAACAATGTACAGGATCTGTTTTTTGCAGAATGTCTTTGAGAGATCTTCCCCGTCTGAAACCTACTCTGGGGACTCCCATCCCTTTAAACAGGAGTGATTCGTCTGTGCAGAGTATCTGCCAATTTTCTTTGAGTACGGTAGAGAACTGATTTTTGTCAGCTGAATAAGTTGTAGCCAGGATCATTTTATCTTTATCGTGTTCATCTATTTTCTTGGTGTTGGTATAACCATTTTCAATTGAGGTTATATGTTCTTGTAATAGTTGATTACGATACCCTCTCTGGATGAAATGATTTCTCATTTCTTCGGGTTTGCGAATCTGCCAGTTCTTTGTTAGTATTATTCCTTCTAACTCTGATGAACTGTGATTTGGGAAGAGCCCTTTTGAGGGCTGGCAGATGACAGCTTGATGAATCCAAAAGCGAGTTTCTGTCCGTCGGTTTTCTGTATAGAGTTGTACTTAGCCTATCCCCTTCCTTATAGATTTTCAGATCCAAGAATTCGATTTCATTCGGACTAAAATGCATTTTAAATTTTTGTGTGGTGTGTTCGGTATTTTGTTCATTGAACCATATGTGTAGGTCTTCTTCACTGCCTGACCAAATTATCAGCAGAGCATCGATGTATCTCTTGAAATATGTGATTTGTGGCCTACTGAAGCAACTTGTTCCACTATTCTCAAATTCAGACATGAACAGGTTAGTGTAGGATGGGGCCACATTGGACCCCATCGCTGTACCCATTAGTTTAAGGTAGAACTGGTGTTTAAAGAGGAAGTAATTCTTACTAAGGCAGGTTTCTAACAAATCCAGAATAAATTCAAAGAGTGGACCCACATATGGATATTTAAGTATCTGCCTTCTTACTGCTGCCAAGCCCTCTTGGTGGTGGATAACTGTGTACATCGTTTTCTTTCATGTTAAGATTTCTTATTGACTTGATCACATCACTTGAGTCTTTTATGTAAGTGTTCATATTCTGAACAAGCGTCTGTAGCAGGCTATCCACAAAAGTAGCCAAAGGTTGAAGTACTGAGTCCACAGCAGAGACAATGGGCTGACCTGGTGGTTTATGTAGATCTTTGTGGATCTTGGGTAATGTGTAAAAGATGGGGATTTTTGGATGATCTACTTTCAGATATGCCAGTGTCTGCTGATCTATCCAATTGTCTTCTAGGGCTCCCATCAGGTATTCATCTATATCTTTTTTAAATTTTAAGGTCGGATCTCTTGGTAGTTTAGAGTAGGTTGCAGTGTCATTCAACTGTGTGAGGATTTCCTCCCAATAGTATGTATATTCCAAGATTACTATCACACCTCCTTTATCCGCTCTCCTCAATACTATTGTGTTGTCCTCTGCCAAGTTTTTCATAGCTTGTCTTTCTTTTTTATTAAGGTTAAATCTAACTCAATCTCTTTGTGACTTTGAAGAGTTTTTTAGATGTTTTTCCAGTTTCTTGCAGATTGTCTGGATCGTAGCACTAGTGCTTTTGGGGTCAAATGTCCCCTTCTTTTTAGGCCTTTTATCTGTTCAGTGGTCGTGGTACGAAAAAATTATTTAAGTCTCAAGGACCGTTGAAAGTGTTGGACATCTATATGTATGTCAAAGTTATCTGTACATCTTGTTTGGACAAATGACAATCCCCTTTGTAGAAGTGATAGTTCCTCTCTATATAGTGTCCTTTGGCTAATATTCACTATGATGTGTTCTGTTATCTCCTCTGTCTTGGGGGTCTGTTTATTATATTGCCCTTTCCTCGGGTAGGGGCGCCCCCTTCAGCATTTTTTGATCTTGTAGTTACCCCTCCATCTCTCTGTGAACATGTCAGTGTGTTCTGTTCTGGTGTATTTTCTGAATCAGTGCCTGAGCCTGAGCTATCTACTGTGGTTAAGTTCCACGGTCTTCTTGCTCTTAATCTCCTCGGGCAGTATTCCCTAAGCCTCTGTCATTCTTCAGGTTTTAAAAGCCACTTGTATACCTTCTTTTTTCGCGGTAATCCTCCAATACCACAACAAATTTCCTATTTTTAAAAACCGTTAGCTCTTTTGATATTGATCTAGTTGTATTTGAAGTTTATTCTCCCAAGCTTCCTCTCCCTTCAGGGTTATAGTGTTTTTATTCTCAGTTGTATAATGTTCAATTTCTGTTCTGACCTGTGATAGCAGGGTTCTAACTTCTTGGATCACTAGCAGCATTAAATCTAATGCACATTTATTTAGAATGTTACACTTCCTTTCATAGAATGCTGGATTGATTCTATCAAGGGTAGGAACGTTTTTAACCCTAAACCCTCTGGGTATGAATCGCTTCCTGTGATACTCCGACAAATATAATGTCCGTATAGCTCCAAATCTTTTTCTCTTTTCTTCAGTTTTAACAGATGTGACAGTATGTACGTAGCTGGTTTATCTGTGGGACCTGTTGTTAATGTGTCAAATAGAATCTCAATGGCATCATCCTCTGAATACTGAAACACACTAGCTCCCTGAACGGTAGAGCTACCAGTATCCACTGCACTTGTTAGTTCAGGTTGTGACATATTAAAACAGAATACAAAGTCCAGGTGTATATAAGATAGTATTACCAAAGAACAAGAAAGACAAATGAAAGGGGTACAGTTAAGCCTCCTTTCATAAAGTAAGGGAAACCAGCACAAATTTCAAACCATGAGATATTTATTTATATGCATTTCCCAGACATAGATGAATTTCTACGTGAATATAACACCAATGTCTCATCTAAACAGTTACCAACAATACTATTAAAAGCTAGCAACAAAACATACAACTTATAATCAGCTAGATTACGAGTTATGTGCGCTATAGGGAAATTAACGAACGCAACAAAAGTTGCGTTATTTAACCCTCTATAGCGCAGCCATTACAAGTTTTGAAACAGCCGGCTTGTGCGTGCGATTTGGTTTTAAGCTCCATACTGCACAAAATACAAGTGCTGTTTTGACGTGCTCGTGTATGCTTTCCCCATAGACATCAATGCGATTGCGGAATGAAAAGCTCCGTAACGCAGCCCCATTGATGTCTATGGGGAAAATAAAAATAACTTTCAAACCTAACACCCTAACATAAACCCTGAGTCTAAACACCCCTAATCTGCCCCCCACCGACATCGCCAGCACCTACATAATGTTATTAACCCCTAATCTGCTGCCCCCAATATCACAGCCACCTAAATAAAACTATTAATCCCTAATCTGCCACTCCCGATATCGCCGCCAATATACTAAAGTTATTAACTCCTATTCCCCTGCACCCCAACATCGCCCACACTATATAATAAATCTATTAACCCCTATTCCACCACTCCCCGACATCGCCGCCACTAAGTTATTAACCCCTAAACCTCTGGCCTCCCACATTACTACCACTAAATAAACCTATTAACCCCTAAACTGCCAGCCCCCACATCGTAACAACCTAAATTAAACTATATTAACCCCTAAACCTAACACTAACCCTAACGTAATCCTAACCCTAAACCGGACGCTCCCCACATCACAATAAACTAATTTAAACTAGTAAACCCTAAACCTAACCCTAATGTAACCCTGACCCTTACTTTAACATAATTAAAATAGAGCTAATTTAAACTTACAATTATTAACTAAATAATTTATATTTAAAACTAAATACTTACCTGTGAAATAAAACCTAAGCTAGCTACAAAATAACTAATAGTTATATTGTAGCTAGCTTAGGTTTTATTTTTATTTCACAGGTAAGTTTGTATTTATTTTAACTAGGCAGACTAGTTAGTAAATATTTATTAACTATTTACTAACTACCTAGTTAAAATAAATACAAACTTACCTGTGAAATAAAACCTAAGCTGCCTTACACTAAAAGATAACATTACAAAAAATAACAAACACTAAAATTACAACAAGAAAAAAACAAGCGCATCCGCGATTCACCTTATCTATCATTTATTGAATTACAAGTTAAGCCATAAAAATGCACACTTACAAGATATGTGCAAATAACATGCACGTAATAAAATATGAAGCTGTTGTTCCACTGTCAGTCAATACCGGAATGTCCGATGGAGCTGTATACCCGCTCTCCAATTCTATCACTCAGATTCAGTGGCTCAGCTTGTCCGGTAGTGGTGATATAATTTCACCGTAGATACATACAAGTAAAACATCCTTCTCTGTCATCCAAGATGATGCAAATAAAGGCAAGTGAACTTCTCCTTCTGAACACCAAAATTACTAAAAAAATAAAAAAATATATCATTACAAAAAATAGCAAACAAAATTATCTAAAACAATAAAAATTATTCCTATTCTAATACCTTTTAAAAAAAAAAAACACCCCAAAATAAAAAAGCCTAATCTATAATAAACTACCAAGGGCCTTTAAAAGGGCCTTTTGTGGGGCATTGCCCAAAGTTAACAAACAAAACAAAACAAACACCCCCTTACAGTATACAAACCCCCACCCCCCCAAACCCACAAAATAAAAATAAAGTAAAACCTAATCTACCCATTGCCCCGAAAAGGGCATTTGTATGGGCATTTCCCTTAAAGGGGCATTTAGCTCTTTTTCCTGTCCTTAAAAGGGCATTCAGCTCTTTTATGAAATGCCCAAGCTCTAATCTAAAAATAAAAACCCACCCCAAAACGAAAAATTTTTTTACATAAAATAACAAACAAATTATCAAAAATAATAAAAATTATTCCTATTTTAATAACTATTTTTAAAAAAACACACCCCGAAATAAAAAACCTAATCTAGAATAAACTACCAATAGCCCTTAAAAGGGCCTTTTGTAGGGCATTGCCCTAAGTTAAACTTTTACCTGAAAAAAATACAAAGTCCCACTAACATGACAAACCCTCACCCCCGCCAAACCCACAAAATAAAAAAAACAACCAAAAAAATAACTAAGCTAACCATTGCCCTGAAAAGGGCATTTGTATGGGCATTGCCCTTAAAAGGGCATTTAGCTCTTTTGTATTGTCCTTAAAAGGGCATTTAGCTCTTTTATGAAAAGCCCAAACCCTAAACTAAAAAAAAAAACCACACCCAAAAAAAGACCTTATCCAGGTGGCGAGAAGTCTTCATCCAGGCGGCCTCTTCTATCTTCATCCAGGCGGCATCTTCTATCTTCATCCCGGCGGCGCGGAGCGGGTCCATTCTGAAGACATTCGGTGCAGAGCATCCTCTTCATATGGTCGCCGCCATATACTGAATCTTCAATGCAAGGTACGCGATTGTGATATACCTTTAAGGCATAGCCCTCCTACCTATTTCCTATGCCTATTTAACCTCACTTCCTACTGGGATTGTTGCCTGATAATTAAAGTACTTCACACAGCTGTCTGTGTAGAAGCAAACACATTTCTTTCTCTAAAGGTCTAATTGGTGAAACTGCAGCAATCTGGCGAAAAGCTGTTTTAACATCTTTCAGAAGCTTCAACCTGTTAACAGCTCTCCTCACATCCACCTTTTGCATAACTTTGTTATCGTTAACAGGGATTACCTAAACTCCTTACCGGACATCTACAAGCCTCTTCAGTGAATTCTCACACAGACCGGAACCTAACTCCTCCCATCCGCTCCAAACGCTGAACGGATTTTGTCAGTCTGACTTCTCAGCTCCAACGGAAGGTAACCTGTGGAATAAGGTACTGTGGGAACTTTTCTTACAAACATTATCACTTGTGCTTTATATTTACCTTCACTTCAGTTTAATTGTATTCAACGGATCTGTGACTGATCATTCCTTCTCTGGATTATAACATTTACTGCAAGTCTGTTTACAGGATGATACTGAGTAACTGATTCTAATCCCTTGTTTATAGTAACAAAACATAACTACCTTTTCCAAACTGAAGCAATATCTATTCCTCGGGTACCATTTAGGAACGGAACAATTGCTAACACTTGCAAAGTACTTGATTTAAGTCTGAAAATAACGGATTTACTTAATTATAAATCCTAAGACTAAGCAGTTCAACCTGCTCTGCTAAAAAACTGCTCACTTTATTTTTACTCAGTTTATTGGAGTTGACTCTGGGTTTAATATATATAGAGCAACAAAACCTATTAATGTTATCAGGTGTATTAGAAAAAATACATATTGCCTTAAATGTATGACAGAATTATAAGGCCATAAAAAGTAAAAAAAAAAAAAAAAAAAAAAGGAAGAATTTTCAGTATCCTTGCATAAACAACCATGGATCCAAATGAGATCAATAACTAGTTTGCCAGCCTGAATCAAAAAATAGATTTACAGGCAGAAAACTCAAAAACTCAGTACTTAAAGATTTAATAAAAGACTATCGGCTAGATTACGAGTTTTGCATTAGGCTTAAAAAGCTGCGTTAGCTGGTCCTAACGCTGCTTTTTAACGCCCGCTGGTATTACGAGTCTTGCAGGTACAGGTGTACCGCTCACTTTTTTGGCCAGACTTGGAAATATCGCAAATCCACTTACGTAAATTGCGTATCCTCTTTTTTCAATGGGACTTGCATAGCGCCGGTATTACGAGTCTGCCAAAAAGTGAGCGGTACACCCTCTCCTGTCAAGACTGGTACCGCATATTAAAGTCAGTAGTTAAGAGATTTACACTACAACGCCGTAGCATAAAACTCTTAACTAAAGTGCTAAAAAGTACACTAACACCCATAAACTACCTATTAACCCCTAAACCGAGGCCCCCCCCGTATCGCAAACACTAAAAAAAATTTGTAACCCCTAATCTGCCGAACCGGACATCGCTGACACTATAATAAATATATTAACCCCTAAACCGCTGCACTCCCGCCTCGCAAACATTAGTTAAATATTATTAACCCCTAATCTGCCATGCCTAACTTCACCGCCACCTACCTACATTTATTAACCCCTAAACCGCCACTATACTAAAGTTATTAACCCCTAAATCTAAGTCTAACCCTAACCCCCCCTAACTTAAATATAATTAAAAGAAATCTAAATAAAAATTACTATCATTAACTAAATTATTCCTATTTAAAACTAAATATTTACCTATAAAATAAACCCTAAGCTAGCTACAATATAACTAATAGTTACATTGTAGCTATCTTAGGTTTTAGTTTTATTTTACAAGCAAGTTTGTATTTATTTTAACTAGGTAGAATAGTTACTAAATAGTTATTAACTATTTAATAACTACCTAGCTAAAATAAAGACATATTGACCTGTAAAATAAAACCTAACCTAAGTTACACTAACACCTAACACTACACTATAATTAAATTAATTCCCTAAATTAAATACAATTAAATACAATTAAATAAAATTAGCTAAAGCACAAAAAAACCCCCCACTAAATTACAGAAAATAATAAACAAATTACAAGATTTTTAAACTAATTACACCTAATCTAATCAACCTAACAAAATAAAAAAGCCTTCCCAAAATATAAAAAGCCCTACCCTACACTAAATTACAAATAGCCCTTAAAAGGGCCTTTTGCGGGGCATTGCCCCAAAGTAATCAGCTCTTTTACCTGTAAAAAAAATTACAAGTCCCCCCCAACATTAAAACCCACCACCCACACAACCAACACCCCCTTAAAAAAACTAACACTAACCCCTTGAAGATCACCTTCTGCCCGTCTGGAGGACCACTTCGTCCGGCTTGGATGAAGACTTCTCCCAGCTTCGTTGAGGACTTCGGCCCGGTTGGATGAAGACTTCTCCCGGCAAGGTGATCTTCAAGGGGTTAGTGTTAGTTTTTTTTAAGGGGGTATTGGGTGGGTTTTAGAGTAGGGTTGGTTGTGTGGGTGGTGGGTTTTAATGTTGGGGGGGATTTGTAATTTTTTTTAAAGGTAAAAGAGCTGATTACTTTGGGGCAATGCCCCGCAAAAGGCCCTTTTAAGGGCTATTTGTAATTTAGTGTAGGGTAGGGCTTTTTTTATTTTGGGGGGGCTTTTTTATTTTGTTAGTGGGATTAGATTAGGTGTAATTAGTTTAAAAATCTTGTAATTTGTTTATTATTTTCTGTAATTTAGTGGGGGGGGGGTTGTACTTTAGCTAATTTTATTTAATTGTATTTAATTTAGGGAATTAATTTAATTATAGTGTAGTGTTAGGTGTTAGTGTAAATTAGGTTAGGTTTTATTTTACAGGTCAATTTGTCTTTATTTTAGCTAGGTAGTTATTAAATAGTTAATAACTATTTAGTAACTATTCTACCTAGTTAAAATAAATACAAACTTGCCTGTAAAATAAAAATAAAACCTAAGATAGCTACAATGTAACTATTAGTTGTATTGTAGCTATCTTAGGGTTTATTTTATAGGTAAATATTTAGTATTAAATAGGAATAATTTAGTTAATGATAGAAATTTTATTTAGATTTATTTAAATTATATTTAAGTTAGGGGGTTAGGGTTAGACTTAGGTTTAGGGGTTAATAAATTAAGAATAGTGGCGCCGACGTTGGGGGCGGCAGATTAGGGGTTAATAGTTATAATGTAGGTGGTGGCAGTGTCCGGAGCGGCAGATTAGGGGTTAATAGTTATAATGTAGGTGTCGGTGATGTCGAGGGCGGCAGATTAGGGGTTAATAAGTGTAAGATTAGGGGTGTTTAGACTCGGGGTCATGTTAGGGTGTTAGGTGTAAACATAAATTTTTTTTTTCCCATAGGAATCAATGGGGCTGCGTTACTGAGTTTTACGCTGCTTTTTTGCAGGTGTTAGACTTTTTTTCAGCCGGCTCTCCCCATTGATTCCTATGGGGAAATCGTGAACGAGCACGCACAACCAACTCACCGCTAACGTAAGCAGCACTGGTATTGGAGTGCGGTAATGAGCAAAATTTTGCTCAATGCTCACTTCTTATCTGGTTTGTAAAAACCCATAATATTAGCGCTGTCTGTAAGTGAGCGGTGAGCATAAACTGCTCATTAGCACTGCACAGCCTCTAACGCAAAACTCATAATCTAGGTGTGTATGTCCTCAAAACAATCTGATATCCCAGAGCCTCATATCAATCTACCCACACCATTTTCGGGCAAACACATGGAATTTCGTGATTTTAGAAATGCCTGCAACTTATTATTCACACTCAAACCTCGCACATACCATACAGAAAGAATCAAAGTATGCACTACAATCTCATTCTTGGTTGGAGAGTCCAGATCCTGGGCAAATAGATTCTTCGAGTCTAACGACCCCATATTAGACTCCTTACAAGATTTTTTCTCAGCCATCGCAAGTCTCTATGAAGACACAAACACCCAAATAAATGCTGAAAACAAACTACGTGCCCTAAAACAAGGAAAGAGAAATGTAGAGGAATACATAACAGATTTCCAAATGTGGGCAACGGATTCCCAATGGAATCAAATAAGTTTACGGAATCAATTCCGGTTAGGCCTCTCAGAGTCGCTAAAGGATGAGCTCTCACGTTTAGATCTACCAGAGACTTTAACTGGGTTAATTAAATTGAGCACACCTTTGGATAGAAGACTGAGAGAAAGGAAGGCAGAGTGAGGAGTCTATGATCCTACCGTTAAACGCAGCTATATTTACTCCAGAGTCCACACAGGCTTTTTGACTGCCCAATAGATATCATACCTGGTTCACAAATCCCATATGGAAAGATCTACCCATTGTCACAAGATGAACTTACCCATTTACGTGCTTATCTCGATGACAATCTAAAATTTATTACCCATTCCACATCTCCAGCAGCTGCTGGAATATTCTTTGTCAGAAATAAAGATGACAGTTTAAGGCCAATAATAGATTACAGAGCCCTCAATGCAATCAGAGTAAAGAATCGCTGTCACGCCGCGCCGCTCTAGCCGTTGCTAGGAGCGGAGCGTCTCCTTCATGCACGTTGCCATTGGCGGTGTCGGATCTGGCGTCTCCTTCCTGCTCGTTGCCTGGGGCAGTGTAGGCTCAGGATGCGTTGTGGCGCTGACGTCATCGCCGCATGCTCCTGATGCTGCTGGGAGCTCTCTGGCCCGAATCCTGTGCCTATTTAAACCCTGCACTAACGATCTGTCACTGCCAAAGTATAGGTGTTACTCTGTGTGCTCCTGAATGTGACAGATCGTTCTTTATCATTGTTGCTGAACCTGCCTGTTTACTGACTACTCTACCTGCCCTAACCCTTTAACTGCTGGACTGATCTTTGTTGCTGAACCTTCCTGTTGCTGACTACACTGCCTGTTTGTCCCCTGAATTGCTGGATTGATTTACTGCTGCTGAACTCTTCCTGTCTGACTACTCTGCCTGTTTAACCCCTAAATCACTGGACTGATATATTGTTGCCAAACCCTGCCTGCCTTGACCATTCTAGTGGTGTGCCCTTGGACTGCCTTACTGTTGCCAAACCCTGCCTGCCTTGACCATTCTAGTGGTGTGCCCTTGGACTGCTTTACTGTTGCCAAACCCTGCCTGCCTTGACCATTCTAGTGGTATACTCTTGGACTTCTTTACTGTTGCCGAATCCTGCCTGTCTGACCATTCTAGTGGTGTGTCCTTGGACTACTCTGCCATTGCCGCTGGGGACCGTCCTGCCTGTGGTGAGTGCCACTCTCCTCCTCTTACTAACTTTCTCTGCTCTGATAGTCCCTATCATCCGGCTCGACACCGGGATAACAAGACTACTGGCCGAGTTTGGTCTGATAGAGGAGTATCCCACGAGCATTACAATAGCTACCCCTTACCGCTAATCCCATAATAATTTGAACGACTCTCCAAAGCAACAATTTACACAAAATTAGATCTGAAGGGAGCTTATAATTTAATTCAAATCAAAAAGGGTGATGAATGGAAAACTGCCTTCAGAACCAGATATGGATTATTCCAATATAATGTCATGCCATTCGGGCTATGCAATGCCCCGGCTACATTTCAACATTTCATCAACGAGATTTTCTGAGATCTCACCGAAGTATGCTTAATTATTTATCTCAACGACATCCTAATTTATTCTACAACTCTTCAAGAACATGAAAAACATGTACGTTGGGTTCTGACAAGATTACTAGAACATAAACTCTTTGCAAAAGTTGAGAAATGTAATTTTCATGTAAAGAACATCAAGGGCGCGATCCGATATATGGTGTAGTTTTCGGCGGTATCTACCTTATATTACAGGTCAATTTCGTCAATCTTTTGGAATCTTTGGTTGCACGACTATCCAGGGAACAGCTGTTTTGTCTATAGCGAGTCAGCCGAGCGGCTCTGAAGCTTCGGCTTACCTGTTATTGCACTGCATGTGCAAACACCTTTGTGAGTATTATATCTGTATCTTAGTATATATTATTTTATACCCAAGGATTATCTGCACCAGAGCGCCTCTTCTTCTTGTTTCTTTTTAGAACGAAGGTCATCTTTTATCAATATTTTTGGAGAGAGCAGCCATCGATTGGGACCATATTCCCACTTCATTCCGGATTGGAAACTATTCTTATTGGGACATTTACTTGCTTTAATGGACATTCACTTCTATACCATATGACCTTGGTGATTATGCCTTAAGTTATATCACTATAGTTATTTAACTTATATCCGTTGTTTTATATTTCCACATTGATATTGATAACATCTGTATTTTTAATTATTACATCATTATATACATATATATCCTTTATAAATTTCTGTATCTATCATAGGACAAATTAACTAACATCATAGGATTATCTATCTAATCTCTATTTAGAGTCTAATTTCTAAATCCATTTGTTACACATATACTTTAGGATTTACCTAAAGTTTAATTGCCAATCCATTGGTTGAACCCGTATTTTGGGGAGAAGCATAAAATAGGCGCACCTTCTTTTTCTCTGGACATACTACTTAAGAATAAGTAGAGTCCCATTTGTTATTATATGCATGTTATACAGTTTGACATGAGAATGAGTATTGTCCCATGCATGTATCAATGTACATTGTATGCCCACATGGACATATATATGACTGTACTAATCCCTCTCATCATTTGACTCCTCCACAGAACCTCCTGTCACCAGGCTGCAAACAGGCATGCCGCCACCTCCACCACCACCACCAGTCACAGGCATGCAGCCACCTCCACCACCAGTCAGCAACATGGACAGTATGCTCCCAGGCATGAGCAGGGTTGTATTGCCTCCGTTGAGGACCCAAAAGTTATGCCACCACCATTGGCATATGACCCCTGGCAAGATACCTGGCCTGAGGAATATCCTTTTGGCTTTGAGGGGGAGCCAAGTAGGCCACGAAGGGTCCATGTCTTTACCCCCCCAACACAATATCAGGACAGTCATGGCTTTTCCACACAGGGGATGTCGCAAGAAATGCAAACTGGACAGGCTGAGTGGTCACACACTAGTCGGCAATGGGACCAATCCAGCCTGAGAGCTCCACCATCCTTTTCTCTTGGGAGAGCTCCACCATCTGCTTCCCTTGGGAGAGCTCCACCATCCACTTCCCTTGGGAGAGCTCCACCATCCTCAGATGAACATATAGCTGAAGTTGTCCCTGAAGCACCAGCAGCTGAAGTTGTCCCTGAAGCACCAGCAGCTGAAGTTGTCCATGAAGCAGATGCAGCTGAAGTTGTCCCTGAAGCACCAGCAGCTGAAGTTGTCCCTGAAGCACCAGCAGATAGAACTGAACCTGCACCTAGAACCACTGCTGCTCAAGAGCCTGTAAATCCACTGTATTCTCCCCTGGGCAAAGAATACATTTCACTCCAAAGGAGGCTCATAACAAGCTGCGAGAGCAGACAAAAAGGCCAACACAGGTTTCACAGGAGCCAACAGATGTTACTCCAGTGTACCATAGAGCTGCAGAGGGACATGGCAGCATCACTAACTGCAATTGTACAAAACCAGTCGCAGATGATGAGAGTTATTTCTGATATGCAGATGCAGATTGACAACAGATGGCGGGAACAAAACCAACTCTTGGGTGTGTTGGTTGAGCACTTCACACACCAGCAGGACACTGCCTCCAGCCTATCATCTGTGGCCAGCACTCCAGCAGAATCATCTGAATCTTCCCAAACAAGGAGAACCAGGAAATCCACTCCATTCACCTCAGCCCCCACATCCAAGAAGCCTAAAAAAAAAAAATATTCTTATAGTTCACCATAAATCTTGTCCTCTGTTATTTACCATATAATTGTCATCCACATCCATGTGAGGGGTGTTTTAGTACACTAATATTGTTTAAACATATAATAAGGCCTGTGTGGAAATGGCCCAAAAAAGGTAATATTATCATGTTTATGACATATTCATGTTCTATAAACCACATCACATAGTTGTGTATGAAGGGTACATATAGTAATATTCACTTATAAGATGCAAATCAAGGTTTCTCACATCCAATGGATATTGACACATGGGCAGGGATAGGCACAAGGCAAAGCTGTGGCGGACATTTTCTAAGGTAAAGACCTTTAGTGAAGGACACCTTGCCTATCCCTACACATGGGTATATATATCTAAATAATAATGTTTTTACAGAAGTTGTGAACATAAGGTATGAACATCCATTTTCATTCTTCTTAATGATAGTCAAAAAATCATAGTGACCTAAACATGAATTAAGCAAATGAGATATTTTCAGTAATTAGGGTGGTTAAGGGAAGGGGGTGGGATGTAGTAGTTTCACTTACATGCAGTGGAAATCCGCAGTATGTAATTCTATGACCAGCTGCAGCAGGGGCAGCACCATGACCAGGGACCTCAGCAGCAACTATAGAATCAGCATGTATAGACGGAACAACAGGGGCTTGTAGGGCTTCCAGCACCCCTTGTGCCCCATGATGCACCCTTGTGCCCCATGATGCTGCCTCTCTATGGAAAGCAGGAAAACATGGTGGCTAATGAGGATGTGCATTGGCGGGTTTTTAAGGCTTCCTGTTGTGAGGTTGTGCTGTTTGTGATTGGTTTGACACACTTGCAGGGGCAGGAATAATAAATGCTTTGAAGGGTTTAACTATTTGTGATCAAGCTGATGATATGTATGTTGTTGAGCATGCATTTGTTAGGCCTTCAGAGAGTTATGTTGGTTCTAAGTCAGTGCAAGGGTTGCTGCGCCTGCAATTTGTGGCGAGATGAGAATGGAGTAGATTTTCTGAAATCTGCGCGCGTAAGTCCTTACGCTGTATATTGGATACCAAACTGCGCCTGTTTTGTATGTCAGTCTATGGGTAAAAATAATACGGGCGAAGGCAGAAATGTACACACGTAAGTTGTATGCTACGCCGTATATGTGATACCAAACCAGCGCAAAATTTGGCATCGCCGGCTTTTGCGGATGACGCTGCATATCGGATCGGGCCGCAAGTTTCTAGGTTATATAATTTCACCTGGTACGATCCAAATGGATCCTGATAAAATTAAATCTATTATTGATTGGCCTCAACCTACAACGGTGAAGAAACTCCAGAGATTTATAGGTTTCTCTAATTTTTACAGGAAGTTTATTAAAAACTTCGCTTCCATAGTCAAACCCTTGACACAACTCACTAGTACAAATTTATTTGGACCACTGAAGCTCAAGAAGCCTTTTTTTTCTCAAAGAAAGCTTTGTGTCAGCTCCTATTTTAAGACTACCAAATTATGACTTACAATATCTCTTGGAGGTAGACGCATCAGATTCAGGCATAGGGGCTGTACTCTCCCAATTAGATGAAAAAACTTCAGATCTACATCCTGTAGCTTTTTATTCAAGAATACGTCTTCCTGCTGAATGTAATTATAGTGTCGGAGACAAAGAATTACTAGCCATTAAATGTTCCTTGGAACAATGGCGACATCTACTTGAGGGGACTAAAACCCCTTTTTTGATATATACTGATCATAAGAACCTCGAGTATTTAAAAAGAAACAAAACTCTATCATCACGTCAAGTAAGATGGGCCCTGTTTTTAGACAGATTAAATTTTCGCATTACCTACAGGCCAGGAACATTTAATACCAAAGCTGATGCACTGTCAAGGTTATATGATTCACAACCTGAACAAGACCAATTAAACCTCATTATACCCCATGAGAAAATCTTGGGAGTACTCTCCTCATTGGAGGAAGACATCCTTGAAAATCTAAGACAAGAACCTCATCCCCCAGATAACTGCAACCGAGATTTAACATCAGGTTTATATTATCATAAAGATAAACTTTACATCCCTAAGACCCTCAGAATTCATATCCTAAATCAATTTCATGACCATGTACTTTCAGGACATCCAGGTATACAAAAGACCATAGAATCAATCAAAAGGAACTTCTGTTGGCCTCAGATGGACCAATTAATCCAAGAGTATGTAACAACTTGTGATACTTGTGCAAGAAACAAACATGACCACAAAAAGCCCATTGGATATCTAACGTCTCTACCTATACCTGATACCCTGGTCTATGGTCTCAATGGATTACATTGTTGATCTACCTGAATCACAACAATACAACACAATACTTGTAGTCATCGACCATTTGACTAGATTGGCACACTTCATACCCCTTAAAAAATTACCCTCAGCCATGACAACAGCAAAAGTATTTCTAGACTCTATTGTACGTCTACATGGGTTACCAACAACTATAGTTACAGACCGAGGAACCCAATTCACTTCCATGTTTTGGAGATCCTTGTGTAAGACATTACATATAGATACCAGATTCTCCACCTCCTTCCACCCACAAACAAATGGTTTAACAGAGAGACTAAATCAAACTTTAGAACAATATTAGAGGTGCTATACAACACATTTACAAGATGATTGGGTATCATACCTACCCATGGCAGAGTTTTCTTATAATAATTCTGTCTCCTCATCCACTAAAATGATACAATTTTTCGCTACCTATGGGTACCACCCTTCTACTATTTCAATCTCCAAAACCAATGTAAAATCCCCGGCTGCAACTGACTTCACCGTAACTCTCAAAGATAGATTGGAAATTCTCAAGAGGCACCTTCAAGCAGCCAAATATCACCAAAAGTACTATTATGATTTAAGACATAGATCACCACCGGACTATAAAATAGGCAACTTAGTTCTTTTGTCCACAAAAGATTTAAAACTACAATTACCCAGTAAAAAATTGGCAAATCAAAATCTTGGTCCTTTCCCCATAACTCGATTAATAAATCAAAATGCAGTTACTCTAAAACTTCCCGAAGCTTACAAGATTCACCCTTCGTTTCATGTGTCCCTGCTTAGACCATACAAGTCTAATCCTCAACCACCACCTCCGCCCCCAGTACTTGTTGATGACCAGGAGGTGTTCGAAGTCGAGGAGATACTTGACTTTCGTCTCCGACATTGAAGATTGGAGTATTTAATCAAATGGAAAGGGTATGGACTGAAGAGAATTCCTGGCAGCTCCATTCAGATGTTTATGCTCCTCTATTAATGACTGCCTTCCATCGCAAGTATCCGTGCAAGCCTCGTTTGGATTCTCCGGAGGAGAATCCTTGAGGGGGGGGATCTGTGATATACCTTTATGGCATATCCATCCTACCTATTTCCTATGCCTATTTAACCTCACTTCCTACTGGGATTATTGCCTGATAATTAAAATACTTAACACAGCTGTCTGTGTAGAAGCATACACATTTCTCTCTCTACAGGTCTAATTGCGTGAAACTGCAGCAATCTGGTGAAAAGCTGTTTTAACATCTTTCAGAAGCTTCAACCTGTTAACAGCTCTCCTCACATCCACCTTTTGCATAACTTCGTTATCGTTAACAGGGATTACCTAAACTCCTTACAGGACATCTACAAGCCTCTTCAGTGAATTCTCACACAGACCGGAACCTAACTCCTCCCATCCGCTCCAAACGCTGAACGGATTTTGTCAGTCTGACTTCTCAGCTCCAACGGAAGGTAACCTATGGAATAAGGTACTGTGGTAACTTTTCTTACAAACATTATCGCTTGTGCTTTATATTTACCTTCACTTCAGTTTAATTGTATTCAACGGATCTGTGACTGATCATTCCTTCTCTGGATTATAACATTTACTGCAAGTCTGTTTACAGGATGATACTGAGTAACTGATTCTAATCCCTTGTTTATAGTAACAAAACATAACTACCTTTTCCAAACTGAAGCAATATCTTTTCCTCTAGTACCATTTAGGAACGGAACAATTGTTAACACTTGCAAAGTACTTGATTTAAGTCTGAAAATAACGGATTTACTTAATTATAAATCCTAAGACTAAGCAGTTCAACCTGCTCTGTTAAAAAACTGCTCACTTTATTTTTGCTCAGTTTATTGGAGTTGACTCTGGGTTTAAATATATAGAGCAACAAAACCTATTAATGTTATCAGGTTTATTGGAAAAAATACATATTACCTTAAATGTATGACAGAATTATAAGGCCATAAAAAGTAAAAAAAAAAACAAAAAAAAACAACCATGGATCCAAATGAGATCAACAACTAGTATGCCAGCCTGAATCAAAAAATAGATTTACAGGCAGAAAACTCAGTACTTAAAGCTTTAATAAAAGACTATCGGCTAGATTACGAGTTTTGCATTAGGCTTAAAAAGCTGCGTTAGCTGGTCCTAACGCTGCTTTTTAACGCCCGCTGGTATTACGAGTCTTGCAGATACGACAGCGATTCAAAATGACGTCCCTTGCATTCCTATTGGGTGATTTGATTTTGGAAATTCAAATCAGCCAATAGGATGAGAGCTTCTGAAATTCTATTGGCTGTTCAAATCAGCAGGCTGCATCTGAAGAAAAGTAGCATCAGTGTTTGCATGTCAAAGCTGGAGCCTACTGCTGAAACTGTGCAAAGTTAGACTATCAAATCGGATCCTCATTCCTGCAATAGTTCTATGGAGTATTGCATGTGATCCTTACAGCTGACGATGGATCTGACACCTAACCTAACCCTACAATTAAATAAATTCCCTAAATTAAATACAATTAAATAAATTTAATAAAATTACCTACATTACAAAAAAAACAAAACACTAAATTACAGAAAATAAAAAACAAATTACAAGATCTTTAAACTAATTACACCTAATCTAATATCAGCCAATAGGATTTTTTCAACCTTAATTCTAATTGGCTGATAGAATTCTATCAGCCAATCGGAATCTAAGGGATGCCATCTTGGATGATGTCATTTAAAGGAACCTTCATTCCAGAAGAAGCCGTCGATTAAAGAGAATGCTCCGCGCCGGATGTCTTGAAGATGGAGCTGCTCCGCGTCGGAAGGATGAAGATAGAAGATGCCATCTGGGTGAAGACTTCTGCCCGTCTGGAGTGGAGGGCCACTTCTGCCGGCTTCGCTGAGGACATCTTGCCGCTTGGATGAAGACTTCTCCCGGCTTCGTTGAGGATGGATGTTGGCTCTTTAAAACTGTAAGTGGATCTTCGGGGGTTAGTTTTAGGATATTTTAAGGGTGTATTGGGTGGGTTTTATTTTTAGATTAGGGGTTTGGGCTGCAATAGAGATAAATGCCCTTTTAAGGGCAATGCCCATCCAAATGCCCTTTTCAGGGCAATGGGGAGCTCAGGTTTTTTTAGTTAGGGTTTTATTTGGGGGGTGGTTGTATGGGTGGTAGGTTTTACTGTTGGGGGGGTTGTTTGTATTTTTTTTTACAGGTAAAAGAGCTGATTTCTTTGGGGCAATGCCCCGCAAAAGGCCCTTTTAAGGGCTATTGGTAGTTTAGTTTAGGCTAGGGTTTTTTTTTATTTTGGGGGGGCTTTTTTATTTTGATAGGGCTATTAGACTAGGTGTAATTAGTTTAAAGATCTTGTAATTTGTTTTTTATTTTCTGTAATTTAGTGTTTGTGTTTGTAATTTAGGTCATTGTATTAAATTTATTTAATTGTATTTAATTTAGGGAATTTATTTAATTGTAGGGTTAGGTTAGGTGTTAGTGTAACTTAGGTTAGGTTTTATTTTACAGGTAAATTTGTATTAATTTTAGCTAGGTAGTTAGTAAATAGTTATTAACTATTTAGTAACTATTCTACTTAGTTAAAATAAATACAAACTTGCCTGTAAAATAAAAATAAAACCTAAGCTAGATACAATGTAACTATTAGTTATATTGTAGCTAGCTTAGGGTTTATTTTATAGGTAAGTATTTAGTTTTAAATAGGAATTATATAGTTATTAATAGTAGGTTTTCTTTAGATTTATTTTAATTATATTTAAGTTAAGGGGTGTTAGTGTTAGGGTTAGACTTAGATTTAGGGGTTAATATATTTAGTATAGTGGCGGCGACATTGGGGGCGGAAGATTAGGGGTTAATAAATGTAGGTAGGTGGCGGCGATGTTAGGGGCAGCAGATTAGGGGTTAATAATATTTAACTAGTGTTTGCGAGGCGGCAGTACGGCGGTTTAGGGGTTAATATGTTTATTCTAGTGACGGCGATGTCGGGAGTGGCAGAATAGGGGTTAATAATTTAATTATAGTGTTTGCGATGTGGGAGGGCCTCGGTTTAGGGGTTAATAGGTAGTTTATGGGTGTTAGTGTACTTTTTAGCACTTTAGTTATGAGTTTTATGCTACAGTGTTGTAGTGTAAAACTCATAACTACTGACTTTAGAATGCGTTACGAATCTTGCGGGATAGGCTGTACCGCTCACTTTTTGGCCTCCCAGGACAAGCTCGTAATACCGGCACTATGGAAGTCCCATAGAAAAAAGACTATACGCAATTTGAGTAAGTTGATTTGTGGTAAGGCCAAAAAAGTGTGCGGTGCCCCTAAATTTGCAAGACTCGTAATAGCAGCGGTAGTAAAAAAACAGTGTTATGAGGCTTAACGCTGCTTTTGTACTCATAAGGCAAGACTCGTAATTTAGCCGAATATTTGTTCAGACTTTGCAATGAGCCTTATCACAGTTCCTTATCATGCTCTATTAACATTCAGAGTCGTATTGGCACATGAGTATTCCAATTTAACTTGGCTATTTAGGAAATCAATATACCCGGCTTCAACTTGTAGCTTATGACCACGGTACACAACCATTCTTAAGGTAACACTACTCTTATTCAGCCTCCTCCTCTTACCGGATCAGTTGAACTCGCAGTTTAGGACGGTTAGTGTCTTAGCCCTCCGAAAATCAACTGCTCTCATAGTAGGTTTCACCTTGTCTCTCTCACAAGCAAGTTGCTTCAACGTTACATCGGATTCGACCGGCTGTCTGATATCACTGCATCTGTCACCATGCTCAGGTATAGCGTTAGCAAACAGTGCAAGCTTTGCAATCCATAGGAGTTTACAGCAGTTCATATGCTCAATACTTTAATGTGCATGCAGGAGCTCAAGTCCTCGGCTCAGCAATAGGATGATAGATGTATCAACGTGTCACCAATAGTGTTAACAAGATCTTTAAGCAAGTCAACGCCATGTACGTTTCACCCCTTCAAGTTCATGAAACTGGGGCCTTGTTAGGGCTGTGTTGCTTGACACCTGTGTGCCTTCCTTTATACATCTTAGGCCTCACTCTCAAGCAGCTCATCATCTTCTTTTTCTTAAAGGGACATTTAACTACACATATTCTATATTACACGAGTTAAATTACAAAACCTGAACTCATCTCAATTGGCACTGAAAGGCATATGTACATATACAGATTTAACATTCTAATACTATTTCCAGGATATAGATTTCAATTTACTTAAGTATATACACTATTATTTACATAGACATTTTTTAATGTTTCATTTGCCAAATCAATATTCCACAGAGACAACTTTGACTATTCCATTATGCAAAACAAGCAAAGTCCATTTGTCATTTAGACCCAGTGGGCCCCTTGTCCTTAGCTTAAAGATCCACTTTGCCTCTTTCTGTAACAGTATCCTATCCTTATTTTCTCCCCTACCATGGGGATCACCCTTATCAATCGCCACAAACTTCAGGCTTGATACATCACTGTTATGGAAAGAGGCAAAGTGTCTTGCTACATTTCTATCCTTGTTATTCGTTACATCATCACAATTCTCCTGTATTCTGTCCTTAAGAAACCTCTTTGTTTTCCCAATATAGAAGCGAGGACATGAACAGTGCAACATATATACCACTCCAACTGAATCACAATTCATAAAGAATCTTATATCATAGACCGTATGCCCATTACCTTGGAAAGTTTTGCTTCGCTCCATATACAGGCAGTATACACATTTGCCACATGGGTGGCTACCTTTAACTCCTCTATCCTTTCTGAGCCAATCTGACATCGAGGGGCTTTATAAACCTGCTTTTCACAAGCATATCTTTTAGACTAGGAGTCTACCTTGCTGTTAATAGGGAGTAATCTCCTACCGATTTTCCAACCCTTTCATCTAATTGCAAGATATGCCAATTCTTTTTCAGTAAATACCTTAGATCCTTTCATTTATTATTATATGTAGTGATGAACCTTATTGCATTTTTTTTTCTACATTTTTTTTCCATAAAGCAGATCATCTCTGCTTTCATCTCTTGCTCTAGACAGAGCTTTGTTCACACATTTATTTGAGTAACCTCTTTTATGGAACCTATCTTTTATTAATGCTGCATGTTTATCAAATTTTGCAATCGAAGAGCAATTTCTTCTAAGTCTTAGGAATTGGCCTACAGGAATGCTTTTATCAGTGCTGGCGGATGAGAACTTGAAGCTTCTAATATACTATTGCTGTTTGTTTTGTGTAATTTTCTGTCACAATGGCTTCCCCTTGCTTCCTGATTCTTATATCCAAAAATGGAAGATCGGTCAAGCTTGTTTCTAAGGTCAGAAAAATGTTCCTTTGATTTTTGTTAAGGTCAGAGACAAAACTTCTGAGTACTTCGTCAGGGCCATCCCAGAATACCAGAATATCGTCAACATATCTGACCCATAGCAACACATGCTGATCAAAGGTATAGCTATGTTCCTCATACACATCAAACATTTCCCAAGCTCCTAAATGGAGACAAGCATAGGTGGGGGCACAAACCATATCCATAGCCGTATCTCTGATCTGCCTGTATATTTTGTTATCAAAGGAAAAAACATTGTTCTCGAGAATAAATCTTACCAATTGAATTACAAAGTCAGTATGTTTATCGAATTTCCTATCCTTGGTATCTAAAAATGACCTTATCGCTCTAATGCCTACCTCATGGGGAATCAAACTATACAGGCTTTCAACATCTAGGCATGCTAGAATAGTGTTATCTGATACCATTATGCCATCCAGCAAATCAGTTGTATCCCTGATATATGAGGGGAGGGAAGACAAAAAGGGGCGTAAAACAAGTCCACATACTGGCCAATTTTCTCAGTGGCACTCACTATGCCCGAGACTATGGGCCTACCTGGGGGTGTCTTTATGGTTTTTTGTAATTTTGGTATTGTATAAAATGCCGGTAGTACAGGAAATTTAGGATACGGATAGGCAAACTCTTTATTTGAAATTAACCCTCCTCTTTTAGCCTCACTCAATACCTTAAATAATTAATTCTAAATTCTTGTTAAGGGATTGCCTAACAACCTTTCATACTGGTCCCTCATACCTAGCTGACGTAACACTTCCATGATATAATTTGTTTAGTCTAATAACAGTAGGTTACCACCCTTGTCCGCAGGTTTGATTATCAGGTTTGTGGCCCTAGATAGTTAATTGAGGGCCCTTTTTTCACTTTTTGTCAGATTGTCCCTTGTAGCAGCATTTACTTGCAGATTTTCTATTTCTTTCTCCATTGTTTTAACAAATATATTTACCACCGGAACCTTGGACAAAATCGGCATAAAGGGAGACCTTAATATTAAGGGAGAGTTAATAATCTGGGATATTTTACTTTCAGAATCAAAATCTGATCCCTAACTTAACAATGTCTTTAAGACATCTAGTGTCTCTTTATCCTCCTTAACAAAAAGAAAAACAAAGCACCTCCAAGAGTCCTAAAATATAGCTTTTATTTGCAAAAAACTTTAAAATCCAAAATGGTACAGCAAAGGTTGGAGGGATACAGGGTCAATCCCTAGACCCACTGACGTGTTTCGGCTGTGCAACCGTAATTGTAGTGTGGTCTATTCACCATACTGGCTTACTTTTAAATCCTGCTTCTACATTACAATTGGATAAAACATAATTGAAGAGTTAACCCTTTCCTTCCTCCTACACACATGATATAAAATTAGACATGCAGTTTATATGAGTGAGTACAACAAAGAATGTAATCTTGATTTAAACATTATTTGAAACATCTCTAAATGTGTATCTATATATTTCATATTCAAACTGGCTAAAGAGAATACACATGCAAACAGTCGCTGATAACCCAATATCATCTTTTGCAGATGTGCTGTCAGTCTTGCGCCCAATATACAAAATCCTTTACTCATATGATTGATTCAAGGCGGTGATTAGTGCTTTGAAATTACTACTTCATGTCCATAAAAAGGCCTAAAGAAGATAGAGAGGGACATGAATTTCCTTCACTCGCTAATTTGTATATTACTGGCCAATTAATGTACAGGTATTCATATACAATCTGTATATACAGAGAATACATAAAATAAAAGTTATAGGATTAAACATACAGATTTCAAAATTCAATCTATGTTATACAAATTACCAAATAGAAAAAAAATTAAAAATCCAAAAGACACACACTCTAAGTAAATAGATGGGGCTCCCCAAGTGAAAGACCACCAACAATGCGCTCTACATACAGATGGAAATACACTTTATATACTGGTGTTCCAATTTAACTTAGTGGGGTGTCCTGGATACACAGACCCAAAAACCTAGAATTTTACTGCCAAAAATGTAACACATCATACTCAGAATTAAGACCGTATGGTATTCTTGTCTTAAGCCTATGTATCCCGGACACCTCCCTTTTTTCCAATAATGACTCCCTATCCCCACCTCTGTTTTTCGTGTTGACTGTTTCAGTTATTGTCCATCTTAGTGATTGACTTTCTTTATTATGTATGGGTTTGAAGTGCTGTACTAGGGGAGTAGTGAGTTTCCCTAGCTTTATGTTTGACAGATGCTCACGGATTCTTTGTCTAACCTCCCTAGTTGTGAGGCCCACATATTGTACATCACAATCACTCACTCATATAAACTGCATGTCTAATTTTATATCATGTGTGGAGGAGGACAGGGTTAAATCTTCAATTATGTTTTATCCAATTGTAATGCAGAAGCAGGATTTAAAAGTAAGCCAGTATAGTGAATAGACCACACTATGATTACGGCTGCACAGCCAAAACACGTCAGTGGGTCTAGGGATTGACCCTGTATACCTCCAACCTTTGTTGTACCATATTGGATTTTAAAGTTTTTTGCAAATAAAAGCTATATTTTAGGACTCTTTGAGTTGCTTAATTTTTCTTTGTGTTTTGGAATCTACGTTGGATACACGGACAGCACTCCAGTAAAACCCTTGCCCACAGCCACCACTCCCACTACCTCCCATGTGAGCAGTAAGCGGAAACGTCAATCAATACGTCACTCTCCGAAGGAACCAGCCGAAGGGAGCTAAAGGACGAAGAGACAGCATTGCTGGGCGCTATGCACGGATGTAGCAACCCCTTCAGGATCCAAAAGAAAAGCAGTGAGTGCTAAGGATGGAGGAGAAGAAAACCAGAAAAGTGCAGACGGTCCGTAAGTACTCTGTGCCCCCATTTGAGGCTTACCCAGGGTGGAAAGGCTGAACACCTAGCGAAACTGGGAGTGGGAGTTATCTGAGATTTGTGAGAGTGGCAGTGGATGTTTAAACTTATCAGTGTATATTTAGCAGGTGCCAACTTAATGTACTGTTCTTTATCCTCCTTATCAAGACCCTCACCTCCATCTGAGGTTTTTCCCATTGTCTGAGAAAGCACAAGTTTTCGAGCAAACATATAGAGATCCTTAGTGACCTCAAATGTATCCATTTGGTTCATCGGAAAAGGAGAGACCTCTTTTTAAAAGTGAAATGAGAGCCTGATTCAAGCTAAAGGAAGAGAGGTTAACTATCTGTAATTCTTCATCTGCATGTTGGCCTAATATCCCCTGTGAAACCTCCTCCTGGACCTCCCCCTGTTTGTAAACCTGTCCTGATATTTGTTCTGTCTCTTCCTCTTTCTGCCCCCTCTCCTCCTCCCCCATCCTCTATATCCCCCTGCTGAAAATTTGAACTTTGGGTCCTACTCACTCCCTCTCCTTCAGATTCCGAAGCATCGGTCCCTGAATCATAGGACCCTTTCTGAGACCTATATGTGTACACCTTTTGTTGCTTATAGTTATCCTGGTCTCTATGTAGCTTTCAGACTTTCCTTGTTTTAATCTCAGCCTGTAACCTTGCAATGATCGTTTTTGTTTCATCATTTAATTTGCTAAAATAAAGGTTATTTTCAAACTTGTTTATATCTACTAATATTTTGTCAATATCTCCCTTCAATTTCTCTAGGGTTTGTCATTTTTCTTAATTAACATCCCCATCAAATCCAAAGTGCAGTCCAGTTTGTCGTTCCAATGACTAATAAATTAATCTACCTCCTCATCTTCTTTTGTACTGGGCCCGGGGTCCAAATGTAACCGCAGGCCCCTAGGTATCATTTAATTGTTGATATAATTAGTTAAGATGGAATTTTCAGCTCTAACCTAATCTGTCTAGTTAAATTGTTCCTGTATTTTTGATCTTCTATGTCTATGTTTTTTGAGCCGCTAGTTTTTAGTTAGCGTCCCACTGTGCATCAGAGAATACATATGCCATATCAGAATTTCACCCAGGAATTCAAGTAATGAACGAGAAATGCATATAAACCAGACTTAGCTATTAATCTTTGACACCCTCCTATCCCCAGAATGAGAGGAATGTGGAATCCTAGAATCTCTCAATAAAGATAGAAAATATTTACTGGGCGAGGAGAGGGTTAATCCTATTATATGAATATACAGAGAACTTATACAAGGTCTTAAAGGGACACATTAGAAGTTGTATGTTTAGTTGCTAGCTTTCAATAGTATTGTTGGGAGCTGTTTAGATGAGACATTGGTATTATATTCAAGTAGAAATTCATTTATGTCTGGGAAATGCATATAACTAAATATCTTATGGTTTGAAATTTAAAAAGAGTGCTGGTTTCTCTTACTTTCTGAAAGGAGGCTTTACTGTACCCCTTTCATTTGTCTTTCTTGTTCTTTGGTAATAAAAATTAATTGTTAAGGGTCTGCACCAATATACCTTGACTAAGTATAAAACCTCTGTATATTCATATAATAGGATTAACCCTCTCCCCACCCAGTACGTTTTTATTTTTTTTGTATATAAGATAGTATATCTCAGTCTCAGGTGCTCAAAACAAACTTAGCAACAATCTCCAATGAGGTTTAGCACTCACGATAATCCTCCTCTGACAGGGGTGCTTCAGCAAACAAAACACAGTCCCCAACAAAAGCAGGCACTCGCCGGATTTTAAACACAGGAATTTTTAATCTACAAATGTGACACATTGCCCAAGATCCACAAAGATCTACATAGACCACCAGGTCGGCCCATTGTCTCCGCTGTGGACTCAGTACTTCAACCTCTGTCTACTTTTGTGAACATGAGAGAAAATGATCTGCTAGTGAAATTAGATGTCACTAGCCTGTACACAGTTATCCCCCACCAAGAGGGCTTGGCAGCAGTAAGAAGGCAGATACTTAAATATCCATATGTAGGTCCACTCTTTGAATTTATTCTGGATTTGTTAGAAACCTGCCTTAGAATAAATTACTTCCGCTTCAAACTCCAGTTCTACCATAAACTAATGGGTACAGCGATGGGGTCCAGTGTGGCCCAATCCTACGCTAACCTATTCATGTCTGAATTTAAGGCCATAAATCACATATTTCAAGAGATACATTGATGATCTGCTGAAAATTTGGTCAGGCAGTGAAGAAGACCTACACATATGGTTCAATTAACTAAATTCTGAACACACCACCCTAAAATTCAAAATTAATTTTAATCCAAATGAAATTGAATTCTTGGATCTGAAAATCTATAAGGAAGGGGATAGGCTAAGTACAACTATACAGAAAACCGATAGAAAGAAATTCGTTTTCGGATGCATCAAGCTGCCATTCACCAGCCCTCAAAAGGGCTCTTCCTACATCACAGTTCATCAGAGTTAGAAGGAACAATACTAACAAAGAACTGGCAGATTTGCAAACCAAAGAAATGAGAAATCGTTTCATCCAGAGAGGGTATCGTAATCAACTATTACAAGAACATATAACCTCAATTGAAAATGGTTATACCAACACCAAGAAAATAGATGAACACGATAAAGATAAAATGACCCTGGCTACAACTTATTCAGCTGACAAAAATGAGTTCTCTACCATACTCAAAACTAATTGGCAGATATTCTGCACAGATGAATCACTCCAGTTTAAAGGGATGGGAGTCCCCAGAGTAGGTTTCAGACAAGGGAGATCTCTCAAAGACATTCTGCAAGAAAGCAGATCCTGTACATTGTTACAGTTCCAGGACATGGCTTGAAGAAGCGAAACCAGGTTGCTACAAATGTAGCAGATGTACCACTTGCAATGGGTTACAAGCAGGTCACTTCTTCCATCACCCAAGACATAGAAATAAATATTACCTTAAACATAGCGTAAAATGTACGACTAAGTATGTGGTCTATTTATTGAAATGTCCGTGCAGTTTGTTCTATGTTGGAAAAACAAGCGATGACCTGTGAACCAGGATGGCCAATCATAGGAGCGCGATACGCACAGCCATCAAAAATAAAGAAACTGACCAACCAGTGGCACGTCACTTCTTGCAAAGTGGCCACAGTGTGGCTAACCTGCGATACACCATGGCAATCGGAATAAGGTCCTCATGCAAAGAGAAGCCAAATGGACTTTTGAGTTAGAGACCTTGAGCCCAAAGGGCCTTAATACGAAAATAGAATGGCATAGCTTTCGATAGTTTTCTACAGTTTTTTTTTAGTGTACTATTGCCTTCACTCAGCTGTTCAGGACGTACATAAATTCTGTCCCTTTATCTGTACTGTACTGTCCTCTGCTTCATCTAGATTAATTTAGTAGGTACATATAGGCTGTTGCCACCCATTTAATCGCTTTACTGTGTATTTTAGAGTCTTCTAGCACATAACCCTCTTTCTCATATATATAATTTATATAGTCTAAATAATTTATATTACAGGTGAAACTCGAAAAATTTGAATATCATGCAAAAGTTCATTTATTTCACTAATGCAACTTAAAAGGTGAAACTAATATATGAGATAGACTCACTACATGCAAAGCAAGATAGTTCAAGCCGTGATTTGTCATAATTGTGATGATTATGGCTTACAGTTTATGAAAACCCCAAATCCACAATCTCAGAAAATTAGAATATTGTGAAAAGGTGCAATATTTTAGGCTCAAAGTGTCCCACTCTAATCAGCTAATTAAGCCATAACACATGCAAAGGGTTCCTGAGCCTTTAAATGGTCTCTCAGTCTGGTTCAGTAGGAATCACAATCATGGGAAAGACTGCTGACCTGACAGTTGTGCAGAAAACCATCAATGACACCCTCCATAAGGAGGGAAAGCCTCAAAAGGTAATTGCAAAAGAATTTGGATGTTCCCAAAGTGCTGTATTAAAGCACATTAAAAGAAAGTTATGTGGAAGGGAAAAGTGTGGAAGAAAAAGGTGCACAAGCAGCAGGGATGACCGCAGCCTGATGAGGATTGTCAGGAAAAGGCCATTCAAAAGTGTTGGGGACTTTCACAAGGAGTGGACTGATGCTGGAGTCAGTGCATCAAGAGCCACCACACACAGACGGATCCTGGACATGGGCTTCAAATGTCGTATTCCTCTTGTCAAGCCACTCCTGAACAACAAACAACATCAGAAACGTCTTACCTGGGCTAAAGAAAAACAGACCTGGTCTGTTGCTCAGTGGTCCAAAGTCCTCTTTTCTGATGAGAGCAAATTTTGCATCTCATTTGGAAACCAAGGACCCAGAGTATGGAGGAAGAATGGAGAGACACACACTGCAAGATGCTTGAAGTCCAGTGTGAAGTTTCCTCAGTCTGTATTGATTTGGGGATCCATGTAATCTGCTGGTGTTTGTCCACTGTGCTTCATTAAGTCCAGGGTCAACGCAGCCGTCTACCAGGAGATTTTGGAGCACTTCATGCTTCCTTCCACAGATGAGCTCTATGGGGATGCTGACTTCATTTTCCAGCAGGACTTGGCACCTGCCCACACTGCCAAAAGCACCAAAACCTGGTTCAATGACCGTGGGATTACTGTGCTTGATTGGCCAGCAAACTCGCCTGACCTGAACCCCATAGAGAATCTATGGGGCATTGCCAAGAAAAAGATGACAGACATGAGACCGAACAATGCAGAAGAGCTGAAGGACGCTATTGAAGCATCCTGGTCTTCCATAACACCTCAGCAGTGCCACAGGCTGATAGCTTCCATTTCTAGGTTGGGGGTGGGGAGCACTAAGAACAGCTGTGAGTAGGACTATTTGATTAATTAGTGGGGAAATTCCTAAAATAGTGTTGTTGATATTGTGTCTCTTTCTATGATTTTATATGAGGTTCTCCTTTTTCTTATATATCGTATATAGTGCTCTGATCCTATTAATTATAGTGACTTGGGTTTATTATATGTGATTTGTATAAATATTCCCAGCAATGTGCTTTCTAAATAAAATATCTGCTCATAAAATTCTTTTGTTGTCCCTTTAACTTAGTATAACACCTTTCCTTCACTCTAGTGATATTCCCTTTAACTGTATAGTACACCCTTCTGTGCAAATTCCCAAAAGAGCAGTAGATTTTGTGTGTTCAACAATATTGTGATTTGTACCAATATTCCCAGCAATGTGCTTTCTAAATAGATTATAATATATACTCGTGGTTCTAGCGATATATATTATTTAAAAAGGTTTTCATCAAATTTGTTCATTTTCCCTTTAACCTAGTATAACACCTTATCTTTATAAACAACATGAATTACATCATGACTTGAACATCAGGGTAGACTACCCTAGTCCACAGTGACCATGGGATTATTCTGCCCATACTTCCGGTCACTGCTCTAACTAGTGCTAATCCCGATATCAGGCTGGAAGTTTCACCACTCTTCCACTTGATGTCATTCTACATGAACTGTCCTCTGATACAGAAGAAGGTGATTGAGAGTCTGCTGGAGGCAAAGACATATCCCCGCTGTGATCTTGCTGAGGGGAAGGCACCCCTCTTGAAACAGGGGATCCCACTGGCGGTGGTACTGAGGCATCCAGATCCAAACTCTCAGGTACAAGCTGAAGATGTTTTCGATTTTGACGTGTGACTGTCCCTCCATCAGTAAGGACTACATAAGACCTTGGTTCTGGAAAACGTCCAATTACCGTAGCAGGCTTCTTCCATTTCTTCTCATCATCCAGTTTAATTCTGACACTTTGCCCCGCATTCAGCTCCTGCAAGGGCCTCACCGAGTGTCTCCTGTCGTAGAAGAATCAATAGACCCTTTTTGCCTCTTCATCCCTCCTAAGGACCTCGTCCCAAGGAATAGAGCTAGTTGGCTGGAAGACACCCACAGAGGGTAAGGTAGTGCAAATCTGACGTCCTAGCAACAGCTGTGCCGGGCTAAAACCCGTGGCTTGAATGGGGGTCGCATGGCCACCAGGACTATGGATTTTTGTTGTAACTTTCACCAGCTGAGGCTGTCGAGGCAGTTTTATGAATGCTGCAAGGGACATAACAGTTATGTCTGCTCCTGTGTCAATCTTAAAGGCAACTTTGGCTCCCATTACAGTAAGAGTAACCCTCCAATCTTCATCTGAACCAGGCCGTTCAACAACAGACCCTACAAAGGACACTTCTTGACCCTCCTGGTCGCTATCCACCTGCATCTCCTTAATATATTCAGTTTTACACACCGCTTCAAAATGGCCCATTCGGTTAAATTTTCTACATCTTCTGTCTTTAGCAGGGCATATGACACTCTGATCATGGGCACGGTTGCACCGTGTGCAGCAAGCTCTCCTGAACTGCTGCACTTCCTCCACAATACTACAGACCTCAGATCAGCGCTTTGCTTTTTCACAAGTTCACTCTGGCGGGCCATCCTAATAGCCCCATCCAATGTTAAATCAGCCTCTAACTGTAGCTTCAGTGAAACTTCAGCATCTGCAATTCCTATTACTATTCTGTCTCTGATTTGCTCCTCTTTATCAACACCAAACTCACAGAATTCAGCTAGTTCATACAGGTGGCGCACAAATGACTACACAGATTCTCCCACAGGCTGGGCATGTTTGTGAAAATAAGCCCTCTCATGAATCACATTTCTTTTGGGCACAAAGTGGGCACTGAGTTTGTTCATAACTATTTCAAAGTCAAATTCTTCCCCTTCTTGGAAAGCAAAGGCATTGAACACTGGCTCCACATCTTTCCCCATAGAGTATAAAAGAGAATTAACTTGTACTTCACCACTCTCTTTGTCCAGCTTGGAAGCAATCCTGAAGCGCTGAAAGCGCTGAAACCGCTGACGCCATGTGGGCCAAGCTGCCGGCTGAGAGAAATCAAAAGGCTCAGGTGGGGTAAACTTCGACATCGTCATCAATCAGGAAACAGAAGCGCAGGCAAGAGCTTCTGACACCATGTCATGAGATTCAGGACACAGCATAGAAGGTACAACACTATTTTATTGCAGAGCATGGAAGTATACACCTGGTACATTTCACTTAATAACTGCGACATAGACAGTACCAGAAGTAAACCACGCCCCCATCCGGTGACGCCACTTCCCACTCTCATCACACATTGGATGGTAAAATTAACTGAATCAGGGAAAAAAATATGAAAGGGCAAGTGCTGAAGTATCCTTTGGAAATGTCCCAGGTACCCACTGGGGTACATATATCACAGGGTGAGATAGAAGGATGTTGATCCGTAAAGAATAATTAGACCCTCTCTGGAAGTATCAGTGCAGGGGCATATTGATAATTGGTCTTCACATGGCTCAAACTATAGGTTTTATGGGCACTCGGCAAGGAATATAGACACATGCAATATCATGCATTAATAGCTATATGTAAATCATAAGTCCAAGCCAAACTACAAACCAACAGCTAGATTACGAGTTATGCGCGCTATATGGAAATTAGCGAACGCAACAAAAGTTGCGTTATTTAACCCTCTATAGCTCAGCCATTACAAGTTTTCAAACAGCCGGCTTGTGCGTGCGATATGGTGCTTTTAAGCTCCATACCGCACAAAATACAAGCGCTGTTTTGACGTGCTTGTGCATGCTTTCCCCATAGACATCAATGGGGCAAAAAAACCCTGAACACCTGCAATCGCGGAATAAAAAGCTCCATAACGCAGCCCCATTGATGTCTAAGGGGGTGGAGTTACGTTTAAACCTAACACCCTAACATAAACCCCACATCTAAACACCCCTAATCTGCTGCCCCTGACTTTGCTGCCACCTACATAATGTTATTAACCCCTAATCTGCCGCTCCCGACATCGCCACCACCTAAATAAAACTATTGACCCCTAATCTGCCACTCCCGATGTCGCCGCCACTATACTAAAGTTATTAACCCCTATTCTCTCGCACCCCAACATTGTCCACACTATAATAAATCTATTAACCCCTATTCTGTCGCTCCTCGACATTGCCGCAACTAAATAAGGTTATTAACCCCTAAACCTCTGGCCTCCCACATCACTACCATTAAATAAACTTATTAACCCCTAAACCGCCAGCCCCCCACATCGCAACAACCTAAATTAAACTATATTAACCCCTAAACCTAACCCTAAGGTAACCCTAACCCTAACGTAACCCTAACCCTAAACCTAACACTCCCTAACTTTAACATAATTAAAATAGAGCTAAATTAAACTTACAATTATTAACTAAATAATTCCTATTTAAAACTAAATACATACTTACCTGTGAAATAAAACCTAAGCTAGCTACAATATAACTAATAGTTATATTGTAGCTAGCTTAGGTTTTATTTTTATTTCACAGGTAAGTTTGTATTTATTTTAACTAGGTAGACTAGTTAGTAAATAGTTATTAACTATTTACTAACTACCTAGTTAAAATAAATACAAACTTATCTGTGAAATAAAACCTAAGCTGCCTTACACTAAAACCTAACATTACACAAATAAAAAATACTAAAATTAGAAAAAAAAAACTACCATTACAAAAAATAAACAAAATTATACAAAATAATAAAAATTATTCCTATTCTAATACCCTTTAAAAAAAATAAAAAACCCACTCCAAAATAAAAAAGCCTTATCTAAAATAAACTACCAAGGTCCCTTAAAAGGGCCTTTTTGTGGGCCCTTAAAAGGGCCTTTTTTAGGGCATTGCCCTAAAGTTAACAGTTCTTTCGCTACAAAACAAAACAAACACCCCCTAAGAGTATACAACCCCCCACCCCCCAAACCCACAAAATAAAGTAAAACCAAATCTACCCATTGCCTAGAAAAGGGCATTTGTATGGGCATTGCCCTTAAAGGGCATTTAGCTCTTTTTCCTGCCCTTAAAAGGGCATTCAGCTCTTTTATGAAATGCCCAAGCCCTAATCTAACAATAAAAACCCACCCCAAAATGAAAAAAATACTATACACAAAATAACAAACAAATTATCAAAAATAATAAAAATTATTCCTATTCTAATACCCATTTTAAAAAAAACACCCCAAAATAAAAAACATGAACTAGAATAAACTATCAATAACCTTTAAAAGGGCCTTTTGTAGGGCATTGCCCTAAGTTAAACAGCTCTTTTACCTGAAAAAAAATACAAAGTCCCACTAACATTACAAACCCCCACCCCCCACAAACCCACAAAATAAAAAAAACTATCTAAAAAAACCTAAGCTAACCATAGCCCTGGAAAGGGCATTTGTATGGGCATTGCCCTTAAAAGGGCATTTAGCTCTTTTGCTTTACCCTGCAAAGGGCATTTAGCTCTTTTTTACGAAAGCTCAAACCCTAAACTAAAAAAAACCCACCCAAAAAAAAACTTTTTAAAAAAACCCTGAAGATCCACTTACAGTTTTTGAAGTTCTGCTTGATTTGAACAGCCAATAGAATTTCAGAAGCTCTCATCCTATTGGCTGATTTAAATTTTCCAAAATCATTGCATTGAAGATTCAGTGTACGGCGGCGACCGTATGAAGAGGATGCTCCGCGCCGGATGTCTTCAGGATGGACCCGCTCAGCGCCTTCTGGATGAAGATAGAAGATGCCTGCTGGATGAAGACTTATCGCCGCTTGGATGAGGACTTCGCCGCCTGGATGAAGATAGAAGAGGCCACCTGGATGAAGACTTCTCGCCGCCTGGATGAGGTCATCGCCGCCTGGATGAAGATCGTTCAAGCGAGACTTCAAAAACTGTAAGTGGATCTTCGGGGGTTAGTGATAGGTTTTTTTAAGGTTTTTTTTGGGGTGTTTTTTTTTAGTTTAGAGTTTGGGCTTTCGTAAAAGAGCTAAATGCCCTTTTCAGTGCAAAGCAAAAGAGCTAAATGCCCTTTTAAGGGCAATGCCCATATAAATGCCCTTTTCAGGACAATGGTTAGCGTAGGTTTTTTTAGATATTTTTTTTTATTTTGTGGGTTTGGGGGGGGGTTTGTAATGTTAGTGGGTCTTTGTATTTTTTTTTTCAGGTAAAAGAGCTGTTTAACTTAGGGCAATGCCCTACAAAAGGCCCTTTTAAAGGGACAGTCAACACCAGAATTTGTGTTGTTTAAAAAAATAGATAATCGGGGCGTGGCCAAGCAACTATCATGGAAGGACGCACAATTTGCAGCTCCTTAAGAAATATTTTTGATGGGCTGATTTTTACTGTCTATGGACTTTAGATACAGCGGGGATCTCTCCTATAAGAAGCATGAGCTTGAGGCGAGTAACAGGAGCACATCTTTAGCCACATTAAAAGTCCTTCTAACTTAAGACTCAGAAGGCTGCGGCCTACTCGCATGAGCCTGACGTCTCCCCCCCCGGCTACCTGGTTTAAGGGGCCGTGCACAGAGCGAAAAGGGAAGCCCATAGAGCATACTTGGCTATCACTCTGCCGTGAACCGCCTTCTAAGCCTATCTGTTAACTATGGCCCGGACATATAGCCTGACGTGGGACGCACTGGCGGAGCTACTGCGGTCTCACTACAACAGGCTAGAGCAACGCATCGAGCTAATACTTAAAGGTCAGCGATACACTGAACCACTGCAAGATAAGCACTGCGATACCGAAGGCGCAACCTCCCATGCCACAGCTGAAGTCTTACCTCACAGAATGATTGCGGCGAAAAGGCGGCCTATTCAAAGTGAGCTAAGTAGCAGCCGAGCGCACGCTGAAGTGATCGCCCTAGCGCGGAGGCCCTCTAGTACCGTAGCTACAAAGCGACCATTACAGCAGCTGAACCACTGGAGGTCCACAAAGAGACTTATGCACAAGAGGTCTCTGTTGCTTAAAAGACAAAGCAGACTTAAGGGACCAGGAATGTCTGGGACTAAAAGGCTACTGGACATACCGTATCAGTCAATTCACGCTGAACTGTTAAGTGCACAAAACTGCATGAGAACCCCATCCACAGGGGTTTATTTGGATGACTTGTATGCAATAGGTTTAGCAAAAGCAGGAGTAGGATGAGTCTGAGAGTTTTATTTTAGGATGTGTGGTGCACGGTAGTGGGGTCCTGACTACACTGCTTACTGCGCAGTAGCCTTATTACTGAGGCTCTCTTACTAATTTTTCACTTCCGTGTGGTTGGACGCAGTGCTGTGCCCCTCATCTTGCCGCCAGATTAATGAAGACTCTATGTCTGATAATCTATTACATGATTGTATTTATCTTGAAGAAATTGCCTATGTTTTAAGTACCCTGTTCATCTACTATAATCTACCTATTACCATACCCTAAAGCTCTATTGTATAGAAGGGTTAACTAGTGGGGTTTCAATTATTGTTTGTTAGACAACATGCCTTTGAATACTAGTGTACATGCTACAGCAGAATCTAAATATTTATGCTTATATGTTAACCAGTTCGATTGTTTAAGCGATATATAACTATATATAATGTTCTGCAGGTTTGCCATATCCATATAATGATGTTCAGACCCATTTGGATTGGTAAGAAGAGTAACATGGATGCCCTGATGCCCGCTATAGTTAGATTTAGTATGTATTTATTTTATTTTATTTATTTATCCATTTTTATTTGACAAGAGCAGCCCTAGGACGCCTAGAGCATACCTACAGACTCCCGAACCCTAACATGTTTAGTACTAGTATGTGTTCAGACCTTCGCATAGTATACAAACGATTTGCGCAGCTACCCACCTATAATGATATTGATTTATGATTGCTTTCCCTTTGCCAAGCTCTGTTAATTTGGCAGAGTTGAGTAGTTTCTGCCCTGTTCAGTAACTTGTTACTGAGCCCTTCCACTGTGAATGTTGGATTTGATAGACATGTGCCCTCCCGCACCATACGGGGTTTTATTATTTGTTCTTGGACCCACCCGAGGTCCGTGTGCCATAGGAGGGTAAGTGTTGAAGATGGGTCCATAAGGGACCTATCTCCAGTTAGAACCCCCAACTTAGATGGTTTCATTATGGCCCTGAAGAGGCCTCTACTGTTTAACTGAGGACTGGGGAAGAAAACAAGAAAATTTGAGGGAAGTGTCAGAGTTGCTCACCTAGAATTGTACCCTTCATGTTGTAATTTACAGAAGAACTTGTGTTTTGTTAATTTTCTGCTCTGTGAGCAAAACAGTTGTTTGTCTTTGTTTCTCTCAACAAAAATAAAAATTATAAAAAAAAAAAATAGATAATCTTTTTATTACCCATTCCCCAGTTTTGCATAACCAACACTGTTATATAAATACACTTTTTACCTCTGTGATTACCTTGTATCTAAGCCTCTGCAGACTTCCCCCTTATTTTAGTTATTTTGACAGACATGCATTTTAGCCAATTAGTGCTTACTCCTAGGTAACTTCACGTGCGTGAGCTCAATGTTATCTATATGAAACACATGAACTAATGCCCTCTAGTGGTGAAAAACTGTCAACATGCTTTCAGATTAGAGGCGGCCTTCAAGGTCTAAGAAATTAGCATATGAACCTCCTAGGTTTAGCTTACACCAAGATAACAAAGCAAAATTGGTGATAAAAGTAAATTGGAAAGTTGTTTAAAATTTCATGCCCTATTTGAATCATGAAAGTTTTTTTTTTTACTTGACTGTCCCTTTAAGGGCTATTGGTTGTTTATTCTAGATTCTAGGTTTTTTTCTTTTGGGGTGTTTTTTTTTTCTTTTTAATGGGTATTAGAATAGGAATAATTTTTATTATTTTTGATAATTTGTTTGTTATTTTGTGTAATGTATTTTTTTCGTTTTGGGGTGGGTTTTTATTTTTTGATTACGGCTTGGGCATTTCATAAAAGAGCTAAATGCCCTTTTAAGGGCAGGAAAAAGAGCTAAATGCCCTTTTAAGGGCAATGCCCATATAAATGCCCTTATATAAATATAAATAGGCAGATTAGGTTTTACTTTATTTTGTGGGTTTGGGGGGTGGGGGGTTGTATACTGTTAGGTTGTTTGTTTTGTTTTTAGCAAAAGAGTTGTTAACTTTAGGGCAATGCCTTCAAAAGGCCCTTTTAATGGCCCACAAAAAGGCCCTTTTAAGGGCCCTTGGTAGTTTATTTTAGAATAGGCTTTTTATTTTGGGGTGGGTTTTTTATTTTTTAAAAAGGGTATTAGAATAGGAATCATTTTTATTATTTTGTATAATTTTGTTTTTTATTTTTTCTAATTTTAGTGTTTTTTATTTTTGTAATGTTAGGCTTTTTATTTTTTGTAATGTTAGGTTTTAGTGTAAGGCAGCTTAGATTTTATTTCACAGGTAAGTTTGTATTTATTTTAACTAGGTAGTTAGTAAATAGTTAATAACTATTTACTAACTAGTCTACCTAGTTAAAATAAATACAAACTTACCTGTGAAATAAAATAAAACATAAGCTAGCTACAATATAACTATTAGTTATATTGTAGCTAGCTTAAGTTTTATTTCACAGGTAAGTATGTACAGTGAGGCCCCGGTTTACGCACGACTCGGTATACGAAATTTCGGTTTACGAAATCGAAATTTGAAGAAAAATTGACTCGGTTTACGAATTTTTTTCGCAATACGAAACAAAATGCCAGTTTGCCCCCCTCGGTTTACGAATATTTTTCGCAATACGAAACCAGTGGCCCCTGTGCCCCCTGCATACTCAAGTATGATTGAATTAATGAAGTTTGGGTACCAGTGTGGAGGTGTTGGAGAGGTTTTGGAGCCATTTTGCAGCAAGTTGTTGAGCCTTTTGGAGTCATTTGCAGCAAGTTGTTAAGCCTTTTGGAGCCATTTGCAGCAAGTTGTGGAGCCTTTTGGAGACATTGGAGCCATTTGCAGCAAGTTGTTAAGCCTTTTGGAGCCTTTTGGAGCATTTTTTGGACACTTTATTTGAATTTTTTCGGACCTCCGGAACGCATTAATTGATTTTCAATGCATTCCTATGGGAAACCGTGTTTCGGTTTACGAATTTTTCGCAATACGAAACGACCCGGAGAACGAATTAAATTCGTAAACCGAGGCCTCACTGTATTTAGTTTTAAATAGGAATTATTTAGTTAATAATTGTAAGTTTAATTTAGCTCTATTTTAATTATGTTAAAGTTAGGGTCAGGGTTACATTAGGGTTAGGTTTAGGTTTAGGGTTTACTAGTTTAAATTAGTTTTTTTGCGAAGTGGAGGGCGTTTGATTTAGGGGTTAATAGGTTTTTTTGATATATTTCGTTGTGGGGGCTTTCGATTTAGGGGTTAATAGGTTTATTTAGAATATTTTGTTGTGGGGGGCTTGTGGTTTAGGAGTTAATAGGTTTATTTAGTATATTTCTTTGTGGGGGCCTTGCGGTTTTAGGGGTTATTAAGTTTATTATAGTGGCAGCGGAATTTGGGGTTTATAACTTTAGTATAGTGGGGGCGATGTGGGCGGACGGCAGATTAGGGGTTAATAATATTTAACTAGTGTTTGCGATGTGGGAGTGCGACTACTGCTCTCAGATTGTGAAACGGATCTTGTTGGTATAGACTGCAACGTAAGCTTTTAAGCCTCACCGCAAAACTCGGAATGGCAGCGCTATGGAAGTCCCATCACGAGTGCAGGACTGACGTTGCGTTACAGGCTAAAAGGTTTGTGGTACAGCTATACCGACAAGACTCATAATGGCTGCTGTGCCGTTTTAACGCTGAAATGGCAAGTTTTTCAGCATTAAAACACGAACGCAAAACTCGTAATCTAGGTGAGGCAAGTAACAAATATTTTGATAAGATTACATTTCATACCAAGCACAATTTGCAGTTTTATGTTAATGAATGATTACAAGTTGGCTGATCAACAACAGGTTGGAATTTTGTTTCAATAAGATCTTTAACTTCAGCAAGTTAAGAGGTCTTTATAGACTCCCGGCCTAGAGAGCAATGTTGGAGATGTAATGGCCCCTGTAGGAAGCATGGCCCATATATGGTGGCAATGCCCAGAAATAGCATCAATCTGGTTAGAAGTTGCGAATGAAGCAGCTCATTTGTATGGGACCCCTATTTCCCTAGATCTCTGCCTATGGCTCTTTAATAAAGCACCAACATAATTTACCACAATACAAAATAGTCTAAAAATAAATCAAGAAACTGAGAAAGTGTCTCTACCCCTAGCACAATGGTTGCAGGAATATAATCATTTGTTACATTTGGAAGAATATTATTTTACGAGGTTTAGATGCATTAATATTTACATCCAAATGAAAGTCATTTGGGAGGAATATATTGCAAAGAATTCTAATATTTTGTTTTCTTGAACTATGAGACGATTTATGTATTGTGTCTGTCTTAATTTCCTTATAAGGCGAAAACTGAAATGCTCAATAAGTATATATTGAGACCATTATTATTCATAGAGGTTAGTTATAATACTTTTGAGGAAAATAGATAGAATGTTGAGAAGCGCTCAAAGGAGATAAGGTTAGTTATTTTGTTATAATTCATTTCTGTGATTCTGGGAGACACAACAGATATATTTAATTTGAGATAGCACTAGGGGTTAGGGAGCCTTTTTGGGTTAAAACACTGTTTTTTCTTTCTGTGTTTAATACTTTTGAAGAACTACATAGTTTTATGGATTATATAGAACCTGGACAATTACGCAAAGGACAAAAATAGGTCTTTATATACATAACGCTGTGGTCATAAATCATAAGGCTGCTGCTTTCTAAACTCTCTCCCACCAAAGAAGTAGCAGATTTAAACCACCTGGACTGATCCATTCAAAATACTGACAACACGTGCAATTGATTGGGCGACAGCAAGGGGCAGGGTTGCACAGTGGGCGGAGCTGCACTGACAGTCTGTTTCAGGATTCTTTTGCATGTGGGGCAGTGCATGTGCTTATTTTTATTTGTGCCCAGCAAAGCTAGGAATCTGGAGAAATACTATTAACACAGAAGTGCACACAATGTACTATTTGCACTACAGAGTGGGTGGTTCACATTGGCTGCCCGTACAAGAAAACTAGAAAAAGTGGCCCATGTATGAAAGTGCGGACCAACAGGATTCCCAGACAGCAAACCTGTCCACCTGTATTTGTAGCCAGTGAGCCAGCATTTGCTGGTGAAATGTATTACTGCACAAGCAAGCAATCTCGACCCTAGCTTAATAGCAAAGATTGTAGAACACCAACGGTGGATCAGTCCCTGTTAATTTAACACTGAAACCTCTAAGAGGCTAGGAAGCAGTGGTCTTACAACCTTACCTATGACCACTGCTCTTTAGCTTGCAGTTGCAGGGTTGTATGAGCATACTTACACCACAAGACCAGGCCTCTGAAACTTAATCCACAGATTCACAAATGGAGTCCAAGGTGACTGTCAACAATAAATATCTCTTAATTTACTGGGATAAACAACAGAGACAAAATGCACAGTAAAGTTTTAGATCTCCTATGAACAAGCTTTTGACATTATGTTTATGATATAAACTGACACCCCCTGCAAATTTCTGGGCTGTTGCTTTTCTTATGAGCCACTGGAAAACATGAGCTGCTTGTTGGCAAATTAGTCATTTTTTTTCTATACTCTCTGGTACCACCTACCTGCAGCTTGTGTAATGAACCTCAGACTATTTAAATTCAGCCTTTTCCTTTACTACCTGACCATTTATAGCTTCCTGGTTGTGCTGTATACTTTCTGTTTATTCTAGATTAGGCGATAAGCCTGGCCAGAGAGCAATCTATTTAAAAAAAACTACAACCCCCAAAGCTAACATTACAAAAAATAAAAAATGTAAAATTATAGAAAAAAATAAACAAAGCTATTCAAAATAAAAAATGTAAACCTAAATTAATACCCCTATAAAAAAACAAAAATCCCCCCCAAATTATAAACACCCCCTAATCTAATACTAAACTACCAATATCCTTTAAAAATGCATTTGTAGGGCATTGCCCTAAATTAAACAACTCATTTACATTTAAAAATTACTAAATCTCCCCTAACAGTAAAACTCCCCACCCACCAAACCCCCCAAAATAAAAAAACTAACACTAAAAAGACCTAAAGTACCCATTGCCCCTAAAGGGGCATTTGTATGGGCATTGCTCTTAAAAGGGCATTCAGCTCTTGTACTGCCCTTTAAAAGACAATCAGCTCTTTTCCAGCCCATTAAATCCCTAATCCTGATTGACACCCCCTGCTAGCGGCTGATTGGCCGCGAATCTGCAGGGGGCGGCATTGCAATGATAAATGTCAACTTCACAATAATTGGAAACAGCACTCACTTTTTCTTTGTTGAGGGGCACAGGATATAAAACTTGCCAGGTTCCCTTATCCAATATGAAACATATGAATTCCAGCCTCCAAATTTCTCATAAAAAGACCTTTATTTTTCACATGGGGTCCAAAGCAAACAATACAACGTTTAGGGTCCTTGCTAGGCCCTTAAGGGCCTGAAACGTTGTATTGTTTGCTTTGAACCCCATGTGAAAAATAAAGGTCTTTTTATGAGAAATTTGGAGGCTGGAATTCATATGTTGCAATGATAAATGCATTTATCTATGTGCGGCGGACATGATACGCTACTTTGTATCATGTCCGCTCGCACATTGATAAATATGTCCCTTTGCCTTTACAGGATTCATATTTAACATCCCTTTAAAGTTCTTGTACAGGATGAGTTCACATGTGAAAAGAGTTGTTTTATTTTACTTTTTTAAAGTTAATAATAAAATTCAGATTGTGTTTTAATTATAAAACTTGTACACAAATAACATATGAAAAGCTGAGGGCTAGAGTGTAGCACAAATATGCACTCCTGCAAGTGGTTTATCTGCGCTCAACTTTTTTTACCATTGCGCGCCCAGTTGCGCATGTATTACAGGTTGCAAGTAAAACATTTGCGCTCTCGCGCTCGGATCCTTGTGCAGAAAAAAGATTTTGTGAAGTTGCGAATGCAGGACCATATTCCCCCATAGGAGTAGCTTTATCAAATGCCGGGCGGACTTGATTTGCTGCAGCGAATCATATCCGCCCAACATCGCTAAATGCCGACAACGCAGTGGCGTCACTAGGGTTGGTGTCACCCGGTGCGGTAAGTCATGGTGTCACCCCCCCCCCCCCAGAAAAGCAGACACACACAAAAACACAGGCAAACACACATACAAACACTCAGACACACTTAAAAACATACTCAGATGCACATACAAACACTCTGAAACACACTCAGACACACACAAAAACACTGAGACACACAAAAACTCAGACACACACATACAAAGTATGTAAACTGCACTGCATTAATTGTGAAGCTCATGCCTAGAGCTGCTCCCTGGCTCAGCAGAACATCAAAAGAAAGATAAACAGAGCACTCTAAAATAAATCACTGAAGAAAAGGTTTAGGCGCGCAAACTATGAAAATTCTGCTCTCTGACTCTGTTCCAAGTCTGTCAGTGCACAGCTCTGGGCCGCATGTCACTGAGCAGTGAGCACAGATAGGCAGGCAGGTTTAGGCTAGCAGCACAACTTTGCAAACCCCACGGCACACCCACAACATTCATAGTGAAATTGGGCAGGGGAGGAGCAAAGTACAAACAAGCAAAAGCAGCCGGGAAAACTATTTGTTGAAATTGCAGCACTGGCTCAAGGGGCAAAAAAATGGTGTGTCTACAACTTCCCCAGTCCCACTAATGTTCACAAATGTCAGCCTCTAATAAAATAATCTATGCATCTCAACATTGTATTTCTTTGAATTTCAATAAAATTTAAAAAAAAAAAAAAAAAAATTTTTTTTTTTTTGGTGTCACCCCCTGGAGGGTGTCACCCGGGTGCGGCCCGCCCCCCCCCCGCCCCCCCCCTAGTGACGCCACTGCGACAGCGTATGCATTTAACATTGCACAAGCATTTCTGGTGAAATGTTTGCGCAATGCCGCCCCCTGCACATTCCCGGCCAATCAGCCACTAGCAGGGGGTGTTAATCATCCTGATCGTATCTAATCGGGATGATTGCAGTCCGCCACCTACAAGGACAAGTTAAAGTCTTTTGACCGCAGCTTCTTAACTTAAGTTTCCGGCGAGCCAGAAACTTTGGGGGTAGATTGCAGCATCTGCTGTTTGTTAAATCTACTGCAGAGACTTTAATGGAGCCTTGTTTTGAACAAAAAAAAATAACAGCACCAGTTTGCACAAACAGGAGCACAGGATATATGTATGTATTTCTATACATATGTATATCTGTATTTATATGTGTCTATTATATATGTCTGTAAATACATATATACACATATACTGTAAATACATATATACACATATAAATACATATATAAATACATATATACATATATAAATACATATATACATATATAAATACATATATACATATATAAATACATATATACACATATAAATACATATATACATATATAAATACATATATACACATATAAATACATATATACACATATAAATACATATATACATATATAAATACATATATACACATATAAATACATATATACATATATAAATACATATATACACATATAAATACATATATACATATGTATAGCAATACATGCATATATATTTCTATACATACATATATTTATTTATATTTTATATTTTTCTAACACCTGACATCTCATACCTATTTAAACCCTTTTAAATAATTTTTATTAGATAGTGTTATTATGAGTGTAACTGTACTTTTAAATGTATTTTTGATGTGTTTGGGGACCCTTTTTTGACTCGCTTAACACTTAACCGGGACTCTGAAGTTGCAGTAATCATTCTAGCGTAAATCCCAATTATGCTCACACTTTCGCATTTACTTTCAACTTGTAATACTGGCAGAATTTTACTTACACGTAAACGGCCACAAAACCCACTGTCGCTCACACACAAATAATTGCACTCCACTTGTAATCTATCCCTAAATATTTTATATTAATGGATACAAAAGTGCAAAAAGAAAATACTAGATAAATATTAGAACATTTTATTATTGGCGGCCTGGGGCAAGATTACATATGCGGCGCAAGCTTCAGCACAACTGCTGAAAACCGCGCCGCCCATAATTTCACCTTGCACATCCGGGTATTACATATACGGCGCCGGCAGTTCATAAAGTGCCGTAAGTCAGATAAACTAGCAATGTCCTGAAGTTAGCAAAAAATACAAATTTCTGGAGTCGCCAGTGACTTAGGGCACTTTAGAAACTGCGCCTAAGAAAATAAAAAAAATATCAAATCTCCCGTAAAAGTCTAACCCGCCTGCCAAAAATAAACCCAACACGTAAAACCCCTATATCCGCCATCAACTAATAATAAAAGTATTAACCCCTAAACCAACAACCCCCACAACACAATATGCCTAATTAAACTATTAACCCCTAATTCACCATTCACACACATTGTGATCTACCTAATAAAAGTATTAACCCCTAAATCCGCCAAACCCATCCCCAACATTGCAAACTACCTAATAAATGTATAACCCCTAATTCACCATTCACCCCCATCTCAAAGTCCCTATTAAAAATGTTAACCCCTAATCTGCCATTAACCCACATCGCAAAGTACTTATTAAAACTATTAACCCCTAATCTGCCATTTACCCACATCGCAACAAAACCTTATAAAACTATTAACCCCTAAACCACCAAGTAAGCCAATAGGATTTCAGTAGCTCTTATCCTATTGGCTGATCTGAATTTGAAGAATCAAATCAGCCAATAGGAATGTAAGGGACGCCATATTTAAAATGCATACCTTGAATTCCCTATTCAGTGTACAGCAGTGATCGTACAAAGAGGATCCTCCACGCTCCATGGCTCCGCGGTCGCCGGTCCTGCTCCGCGCTCATCTCCGCCCTGGCTTGGTCCTAGATGAAGAAGGAAGTAGTCCCCGCTTGGAAGAAGATGTCGGCCGCTTGGAAGAAGACTTTACCGCCGTCTGGAAGAGGACCTTCTCCGCCTGACTTCAGGAACGGTGAGTACCTATTTGGGGGTTAGATTTAGGATTTTTTTTTATTTTTGGGGGGTTTGCTGTTTTTTAGATTAGGGATTTATTGGGCACTCTTAAAAGAGCTGAATGCCCTTTAAGGGCAGTACAAGAGCCGAATGCCCTTTTAAGTGCAATGCCAATATAAATGCCCCTTTAGGGTTAATTGGTAGTTTAGGATTTTTTAATTTTAGGTTTTTTATTTTGGGGGTTGGGGGGGTTTACTGTTAGAGGGGGGGACATAGTGTTTTTTAAGGTAAAAGAACTGTTTAACTTAGGTCAATGCCCTACAAAAAGCCCTTTAAGGGCTATTGGTAGTTTAGCATTAGATTAGGGGTGTTTTTATTTTGGGGGGGGCATTTATTTTCATAGGGATTAGGTTTAATTTTTTTATTTCTGATAATTTGGTTTATTATTTTATGTAATGTTAGACTTTTTTTATTTTTTGCAATCTTAGATTAGCTTAATCTTAGTTTTTTTTATTTTTAAGTAATGTTAGCATTTTTATTTTAATTGTAACTTAGTATTTTTTAATTTAGGTAATTGGGGTTAATTTAGGGGATGTTAGGTTAGAGGTCTTAGTAATTGAATTAGTTATTTGCGTTATGGTTGTTTGGCGAATTAGGAGTTAATAGTTTTATTAGGTTTATTGTGTTGTGGGTTAATGGCGGATTAGAGGTTAATAGTTTTATTAGGTTTATTGCGATATGGGTTAATAGTGAATTAGGGGTTAATAGTTTTATTAGGTTTATTGTGTTGTGGGTTAATGGTGGATTAGGGTTTAATATATTTATTAGGTTTATTGCGATGTGGGGGTTGGCGGATTAGGGGTTAATATACTTTATTAGTTATTGCGGTGGGGGATTGCGGTTGACAGGTAGATAGATATTGCGCATGCGTTAGGTGTTAGTTATTTTCAGGAGGTAGATAGATATTGCGCATGCGTTAGGTGTTAGTTACTATTTTCAGGGAGTTACGGTGCTCACATACCCCAGCGCAAGGCTTGCTGTGTCTGCCTATGTGTGGCGAGATGAAAATAGAGTAAAATGTCTCTATTTTCGCAGCGTAAGTCCTTGCGCTGAATATGTGATACAGATTTGCGACGCGGTTCTATGTTAGCTTATAGGAGTAAAAATAGTGGCCGTCAGGTGAAATATACGCGCCGCATTTATATGCAGAGCCATATATGTGATAACAAAACTGCGTAAAAAAAAGGTGTCGCCAGTGTTTGCAGGCGACGCAGCATATGTAATCTTGCCCCTGGGCGTGGGGGTTGGCGTGTCTTGGGCACCACCTCATACTTAGCATGCGCAAGAGTTCACAGGTATACATATATGAGTCTGTGATTTGCTGATCATTGTCACACAGGGGCGAAACTACAGAGGGTGCAGACGTCGCAATTGCGACTGGGCCCCAGGGGCCCAGCTTAAAAAAAAAAAAAGTTGACCTGCCACTGCCTGCACTGATATCATGTGAGTGTGACATGATGCTTCACTAGTGTCTCTGACTACAGGGGTTAGTCTTTCTGTTTTACCCATTGGTGTTTATGTGTGTATGTGTTTGTGTGTGTGTATGTATGTGACTGTGTGTATATTTATGCACGTATGTGTGTGTGTGTGTTTGTGAAAACAGCAAATTACAGACCTTGTTACTACAGCATGGGGGTAGGGGGTAAACAGTGTCAGTCTATACAGTACCACTATATACAGTATGGGGGGGCTGGACTATGTCACAGACTACTGTTGTTACTTTATAAAGTACTGGGGCAGGTAGGGTCAGGCCAGCCATCTCACTGGCAAATTACAGACTGTGTCACTGACTCAGTCACTATATACAATACTGGTGGGTTAAACAGTGTCACTATATATATATATACAGTAATAGGGGGTCAGACCATCTCACAGACTGTTGGCACAGGGTACCTCCTTTTGCAGACATGTAATCTGATTCACATTTTTTTCTGTGTTAAATGTTTTTTTTAAAAAGATATGTATCAAATTCACTTCTTTTTTTTTTTGGGGGGGGGGGCCTTTTTAGATTCCTGCAGCTGGGCCCTGTGGTTTCTAGTTACGCCTCTGTTGTCACATGATACAGTGGGAGAGAAATGGAAGGACATTTTATTTATTTCATTGTATTATTGCACTATTGATTGCAAATAACAATGTGCTTAACCACTGTAAAGGGATTAAACATATAGTTAAAATCAATGTACTTGGGAGCTAGTTGAGCACATGTGGTGAACCAATCACAAGACATATGTGTGTGTAGCCGCCAATCACCAGCTGTCTCTCAGTAATTAAAGGGACAAAAATGTATTTCATGATTTAGGTAGAACATACAATTTTAAACAACTTTCCATCTTACTTCTATCATCAAATTTGCTTCATTCTCTTAGTATAATTTGTTGAAGGAGCAGCAATGCACTACAGGTTTCTAACTGAACACATGGGTGAACCAGTGATACATATGCAGCCACCAATCAGCAGCTAAAACCTAGGTTCTCTGCTGCTCCTGCACTTTCATAGATAAACCTTTCAGCAAAGGATTACAAGAGAAGCAGAAGTAAATTGTAAAGTTGTTTAAAATGACATGCTCTATCTGAATCATGAAATCATCATGTCCCTTTAATTGCTGCTGCTGCTGCTGAGGATATATACTGTACATATCTATATTCAACAAAGGATGCTAAGTAAAATAAATGCATTTAAAAGGTACATGCTCTACCTGACCCATAAAATTGTAATTTTGACTTTCCTATCCCTTTAAATTAGTAATGCATTTCTGGTCCAGAGCTGAATCTAAAGGGACAATAAACACCTTGTAATTACATTTTTTTGTAGATAGATTAACATATCTGCAAAGTCAGAGCTTTATAAAAACAGATTAACACCTTGTTTGCTGCAATTGTTTTATAAATGGTCAAACTCCACCACCAGTTTCTTTGTTTGGAGGAGCCAGTCTGGAGTTGAGTTTGGAGATGAGAGTGCTTGCCACTGTCATAAGGGTCACAAAATCTCCATTGTTTGGCTTCAGCAGAAATGATAAGATAATGACAGTAAATGAGATACAGATATGTGGCAAAATTAAGCTTTTGATACCTGCCCTGTGCTCTTTCCTTTTTCATAATTGGAAAATCCAACATTTTCAAACTTAACAGGAACGTTAGACAAAATAAATAATGAAAGTGTATTGTAAAGTTGTTTAACCCTTTAATGACCACAGCACTTTTCCATTTTCTGTCCGTTTGGGACCAAGGCTATTTTTACACTTTTGCTGTGTTTGTGTTTAGCTGAAATTTTCCTCTTACTCATTTACTGTACCCACACATATTATATACCGTTTTTCTCGCCATTAAATGAACTTTCAAAATATACCATTATTTTCATCATATCTTATAATTTACTATACAAAAAATTATAAAATATGAGGAAAAAATGGAAAAAAACACACTTTTTCTAACTTTGACCCCCAAAATCTGTTACACATCTACAACCACCAAAAAACACCCATGCTAAATAGTTTCTAAATTTTGTCCTGAGTTTAGAAATACCCAATGTTTACATTTTCTTTGCTTTTTTTGCAAGTTATAGAGCAATAAATACAAGTAGCACTTTGCCATTTCCAAACCACTTTTTTTCAAAATTAGCGCTAGTTACATTAGAACACTAATATCTTTCAGGAATCTCTAAATATCCATTGACATGTATATATTTTTTTTTAGAAGACATCCCAAAGTATTGATCTAGGCCCATTTTGGTATATTTCATGCCACCATTTCACCGCCGAATGCGATCAAATAAAAACATTTTTTCACTTTTTCACAAATTTTTTCACAAACTTTAGGTTTTTCACTGAAATTATTTACAAACAACTCATAAAATTATGGCATAAATGGTTGTAAATGCTTCTCTGGGATCCCCTTTGTTCATAAATAGCAGACATATATGGCTTTGGCTTTGCTTTTTGGTAATTAGAAGGCTGCTAAATGCCACTGCGCACCACACGTGTATTATGCCCAGCAGTGAATGGGTTAATTAGGGAGCATGTAGGGAGCTTCTAGGGTTAATTTTAGCTCTAGTGTAGTGTAGTAGACAACCCCAAGTATTGATCTAGGCCCATTTTGGTATATTTCATGCCACCATTTCACCGCCAAAAGCAATCAAATAAAAAAAAAATTGTTCACTTTTTCAAACTTTAGGTTTCTCACTAAAATTATTTACAAACAGCTTGTGCAATTATGGCACAAATGGTTGTAAATGCTTCTCTGGGATCCCCTTTGTTCAGAAATAGCAGACATATATGGCTTTGGCGTTGCTTTTTGGTAATTAGAAGGCCGCTAAATGCTGCTGCGCATCACATGTGTATTATGGCCAGCAGTGAAGGGGTTAATTAGGTAGTTTATAGGGAGCTTGCAGGGTTAATTTTAGCTTTAGTGTAGAGATCAGACTCCCACCTGACACATGCCACCCCCTGATCCCTCCCAAACAGCTCTCTTCCCTCCCCCACCCCACAATTGTCCCCGCCATCTTAAGTACTGGCAGAAAGTCTGCCAGTACTAAAATAAAAGGTATTAAAAAAAAAAAAATACATTTTTTAAAGCATATTTACATATGCTGCTATGTAGGGTCCCCCCTTAGCCCCCAACCTCCCTGATCCCCCCAAAATAGCTCCCTAACCCTCCCCCTCTGCTTATTGAGGCCATCTTGGGTACTGGCAGCTGTCTGCCAGTACCCAGTTTGCAAATAAAAATGTTTTTTTTTATTATTTGTTATTTGTTTCTGTAGTGTAGCTTCCCCCCCCCACAGTCCAATATCCCACCAGCCAAACCGATCACTAAATAAATATAACTACCCCTTTGATCCCCACTTCTAACTAAAAAATTTCTGTAGCGTAGTGGTTCCCACCCGCTCCCTCCTTGTGCACGCGCCCGCCCGGCCTCCCCGTGCATGCGCGCGCATCCGTGCGCGCCCCCCCGGTCGTCCCCGCCCCCGTTCCCGCCCCCCTCCGCATCACAAAGGCCATCGATGGCCGCCACCCGCCTCCCACACCGGCTCCCACCCACCAACGAACGTAGCCGTTAATGTCCGGTGCAGAGAGGGCCACAGAGTGGCTCTCTCTGCACCGGATGGCTAAAAATGGTTATTGCAGGATGCCTCGATATCGAGGCATCACTGCAATAACCGGAAAGCAGCTGGAAGCGAGCAGGATCGCTTCCAGCTGCTTTCCACACCCAGGACGTGCAGGGTACGTCCTCAGGCGTTAACTGCCTTTTTTTTGAGGACGTAAGCTGCACGTCCTCGGTCGTTAAGGGGTTAAAGAGACAGTATAGTCAAAATTAAACTTTAATGATTAAGAT